>NC_091745.1:45995627-46075627 GCF_043380555.1 Nothobranchius furzeri
AACAGCACTGCCATTCCCCCTAAAAGAAATAAAACCAGAGCGGAACATATCTAGACACAGAGCAGACTGAAGAACTTCTCACAGAAAAGTCTGGCACGGCTGCTGGTTGTGCCCCTTAAGCCGGGCGTACACTGTGCAACTTTTTCACTTTTTTGAGCCGATTTTCCCCTCGTGCGAGAATCCACAAGATCGGGGCGAGTTTTGCGCTGAGCGTCGTGTAGTGTACAGGGGGTTACGAGAGACGATTAACACCACATGACCAGCTACCGATCAGCAATCGTGAACTCGCACGGACTTCTGGCGTGTTTGATATTTTGCTCGTCCCTAGTGAGGGTATCGCACTGTTGAAGCCACTCTGTGAGCAGCTGCGACCCAAAAAGTATCAGAACTGCTCATGGCGCATGCGGAATCATGCATCAACACCGCTCGCCCGCTATTTTCCTAATAACACATGTTGTTCGTTTTTATTTCTACACGTTTTTTTACTCACAAATATTGTCAAGAAAGCATGTTTGTAGTGTTCATGTCAAATTAAACTGATCACAAAACACAGATTTACTTTCTTTATTTCGTTTTTCTCATCCAACCCCCATAAATCCCTGTGTGTCCCCCTGCTGCACTCCCGAAGGACAACAGGCAAAACAAAAAAGTCTGACGTGTTGTGTAAAAACTGCCATTTCTAGTTTAGAAAAACTAGTTCATGCATTTATTAATGTATTACTGTATTTATTACTCTCAGGAAGTCCACAGAATGTAGTTAAAAGTCTTCAGCTTGTCCAAAATGCAGCAGCTAGAGTTCTGATGAGAATTAAAAAGAGAGATCATATCTCTCCTGTCTTAGCTTCCCTACATTGACTTCCTGTTAAATTCAGAATAGGTTTTAAGATCCTCCATCTCACGTATAAAGCTATTAATAATGAAGCTCCATCATACATCAGTGACCTGATTGTTCCATACGTTCCTAACCGAGCACTTTGCTCTCAGACTGCAGGTTTACTGGTGGTTCCCAGAATATCTAAAAATAGAATGGGAGGCAGATATTTTAGCTACCAGGCTCCTCTCCTGTGGAACGAGCTCCCAGCTTTAGTCCATGAGGCAGACACCTTGTCTACTTTTAAGACTAGGCTTAAAATATTTTTATTTGATAGGGCCTATGGTTAAAATCTGATGTTAGCCCAGATCTGGACAAGTGGGGGAGTACAGGGAGGTGGAGTGTACGGTCGGTAAAGACGACTCTCCCTTGCCCGGCCTCCAACATGCCTCCATCTAAAAGGCTAGGTTATCCAGAGTCATAGGCGTCATTTCAACCGAGGACACCGGGGATATGTCCCCGGCAAAATTTATGATTGGCAGCTGTGTCCCACCCACTTTCAAAAAAGCCTGCTGATGAGGATTTTTGTTTTTCCAGCTCAGATCTTATACCAGGGGTCCGCAACCTGTTCCCATCAAAGAGCCATTATTACCCATTTCCCACGGTAATTTTGGACGGACCTTAATAAGCAGTGACTTAAGTGAAGCAGGCAGGTCGCGCTAGAAAATTTCGTTTAAAAAGATGCCATAAATGTTTTCCCCCGTCATTTTTATTTATAAAATATGAAGTAAAAACTCACAATTTAATTTTCATTCATTTGTCATTAATATTTAGTCTACACCCGTGCTTTAAGTGGACCATCTTCCAGTAAAAGCAAAGCATCCAGCCCACCTCTCCAAATGCGTAAAATGTGCATCAGCCGCTAGTTAGGCGCGCTGCGCGCACCATCAGCTACGTCAGCCCAGACAAGGGCAGAGCAAATAGAGAAAGAATAGAGTATAATTCTGTCTGGATGTGGATGGAGATTACACTTTACAGCAGCCTGATCATCATTTAAACACGTATAACCCATCACCTGTCGTCTAGTCCACGCTATCAACATTATTTTAATTGGTCTGTGTGTGTGTGTGTGTTTTCCACTTCAAACACTGGTCTAACCAACCAGACCAGCGTGTCCAGTAACATATTAATGTTACAATTAAACAGTTTCACTTCATTTAAGCTAGGAACATTTCACCTGCCGTGGCCCGACCGCTTCTGCTCCACATAAACTTTGTGCGTGATCAAATGTCTACAAGTGCTTTCTGAGCTGAAGAGGCTATTCTGCCTCAGACTGGATGCGTCATGCGTCTCCATATTAGAGACGGGAACAAGCGCTGTTCAGCCAAAGTTTCATAATTTCATAAAAAGAACATTTTTCCAAGTGACACATCCCTCAGAGAGACCGGGTTTCCAGACCGCTTCAGTGGGAGGAAATCTTATCGCATGCACCGTGGTTCTGCGCTGCGCTGCGAATCCTCTACAGATCTTCAGCACACTGTCCACTGTGGGCGCTCCGAGCCGCGCTGAACACAGTGTCCAGTATAAAGCTCTGATCTTCTGATGGGAATCATTTCTTGATGGATTTAGTTACCTCCGCGATGTGCGTAACAATTAAAGCAGCTCATCTGTGTGTGCATCAGTGTGCGTCGGGGTAATTCTTCCAAAACAACCAACATCCTTGAGTTTATCCATCAAAATAAAAGTCAAATGTAAATATCTGTAACCTGCCACTTAACTGTTTTGCCTTCCTGTGAAGATTGTTGCAAAGAGAAACAATTAAACCTGATTAAGCTGTACTTCGTGACTGTAAATGAGGGGGAAACGATTTAATCAGATCCTTTTCTTTTCAACATGGTTTAATGTAGTTTCAGTCAGTAGTTGCACCAATCTAACGAGACAGAGCCTGGATTTGTATTCTGAACAGTTTAAACTGGGGAAAGTCAGAAAAGGATCCGATCAATTTGTTTTTCCCTCATTTACAGTGACGGAGATAACGGCGCAGTACGCCTGGCTCTGGTGTTCATCAAGTTTAATTTTATCTCTTTGCAACAATTTTCACAAGAAAACAGAACAGTTAAAAGCAGGGCTTGTGTTGACCGGATAGTTCCCGTATTTGACCGTTTATTTTGATGGAGAAAGCATAGAAAGAATTACCCCGACGCATGCAGACGAACTGACATTTTATTCCACTTAAATCACAGATGTAGCTAAATCACTCAAGAAAAGATTCCCATCTGAACATCTGAGCTGGACATTGCTCAGCGCAGCTCGCTGTCAGTGTGCACTACATGAGGTCCACAGCGAGCTGAAGATGTGGAGAGGGGCTTGGAGCGCGTCGCAGAACCAGAGCGCATGCGGGAAGATTCCTCCAACTGAAGCGAGACTTGTCACTTAGAAAATGTTCCCTGATTATGAAACATTGGCTGAATAGTACTTGTTCCTGTCTCCAATGTGGCAACGCATCCAGGAGCCGTCTGAGGAGAATCCCAGAATCTCACATCCTCGTCAGCTCAGGAAGCGCCTATGATTACGCACAAGCGTGACGCGTCAACCCGGTCTCACAGTAAGACCGGGTTGGAACTGTTCAGGTTTACGCAGACAATCTTTACATTTAGAATTGACATACAGATGTAAAATTAATGTAGTAAAATATAAAGCTTTTTATTTAAATATCCATTCATTATTTTACAAGCACAGAGAGCCACCTCAGATGGATGGAAGAGCCACACGCGGCTCGAGAGCCGCGGGTTGCCGACCCCTGTGCTAGCCTACTTTATTGTCCCAAGCAATTTTTAAACCCCACTCAAGTGTATGGTTATTGTCCCCAGCAATTCTGAAAACAAACTGACGCCCTTGTCCAGAGTTATCTCTGTAGTTATGCTGCTATAGGCTTCGACTGCTGGAGGACATACTGACCACTTTCCACATTCTACTACTTTCTTCTACAATCTGCTCTTTAACTGTATTATTTCCTGCTATTTCAGCTGTTAACTTTGTTTTTTCTCTTAAAGGATCCGATCAATTTGTTTTTCCCTCATTCACAGTGACGGAGATAAC
This sequence comes from Nothobranchius furzeri, assembly GCF_043380555.1. Taxonomy (NCBI): domain Eukaryota; kingdom Metazoa; phylum Chordata; class Actinopteri; order Cyprinodontiformes; family Nothobranchiidae; genus Nothobranchius; species Nothobranchius furzeri. The sequence continues at coordinate 45,999,538 of NC_091745.1, forward strand.
GGTGCAGTGCGCCTGGCTCTGGTGATGATCAAGTTAAATTTGTAACAATTTTCACAAGAAAACAAAACTGTTAAAAGCAGGGCTTGTGTTGACCGGACAGTTCTCGTATTTGGCCGTTTATTTTGACGGAGAAAGAATAGAAAGAATTACCCCGACGCATGCAGACGAACTGACACTTTATTCGTTTCGCAAATCGTAGATGTAGCTAAATCACTCAGGAAAAGATTTCCTTCTGAACATCTGAGCTGGACACCGCTCAGCGCAGCTCATTGTCAGTACGCACATAAGGTGCACAGCGAGCTGAAGATGTGGAGAGGGGCATGGAGCGCGTTGCAGAACCAGAGCGCATGCGGGAAGATTACTTCCACTGAAGCGAGAGTTTTCCAAACCCGGCCTCTCAGAGAGACTTGTCACTTAGAAAATGTTCCCTGATGATGAAATTTTGGCTGAATTGTGCTTGTTCCCGTCTCCAATGTGGCGTCTGAGGAGAGTCCCAGAATCTCACATCCTCGTCAGCTTAGAAAGTGCATATGATTACGCACAAGCATGACGCGTCAACCCGGTCACACAGTAGACCGGGTTGGACCTGTTCACGTTTACGCAGACAATCTTTACATTTAGAATTGGCATACAGATGTAAAATTTATGCAGTAAAATATAAAGCATTTTATTTAAATATCCATTCATTATTTTACAAGCACAGAGAGCCACATCAGATGGATGGAAGAGCCGCGGGTTGCCGACCCCTGAGCTAGGGCATGTGCGGAGGACACACACACACAAGCAAAATATACTTGTTTTCAATTATGTTTATTGTGCCCACTTACTTTTTCTTAGGCCCACCCACAAATGAGTTTCTGGCTACGCTAATGGTGACTTTTGACAGACTTCTCTGAGCTCCGCAGCCATTACACTTTTCACCTCGCGCACCCCCTAGCAGCAGCTCGCGCACCCCTGGGGGTGCGCGCACCACACTATGGGAATCCCTGGTCTAGCACACTGCTGCTAACCACTTAAACATTTTCCCTCTCCTGATAATAACATTTTACTCTCTTTGACATTGAATGTGCTACTACTAGTTTACCCGTTTAATTATAGATTCACTAGGATAAATACAATAAAGTTTATCTCTCACCAAATAGAATATTTACTAAGAAATCACAATGTAACCATAGGAACACTACTTGGTATATATGTTGTGTGTGTGCGTGTGCGTGCGTGCGTGTGTGTGTGTGTGTGTGTGTGTGTGTATGTGTGTGTGTGTGTGTGTGTGTGTGTGTGTGTCTGTGTGTGTGTGTGTGTGTGTGTGTGTGTGTGTGTGTGTGTGTGTGTGTGTGGGCTCTGTCTTCTCCATCCCCAGTGAGTCGTGGTGGATGGCTGCTTATATGGAGCCAGGATCCTCTGGAGGTTTCTTCCTGTTAAAAAGGGAGTTTTCCTCTCCACTGTTGCTAATTGCTTGCTTAGTATGAGGACTGCTGTCAAGTCACTGACACCAGTCAGTGACTTGATGCAATTTGCTGAGTTCTTTATATAGGAAACTTTTTACTGATTGGCCTAAAGAACAGACCTGTTTTGGAATGTTTATTATGAGAAGTGCCTTGAGACAATCCTTGTCATGATTTGGTGCTATAGAAATAAATTTGAATTGAATTGAAAATGTGTGGGAGGGAACATGTTTTGTAGGCTTTTTGTGTGTTGTAATCCATCACATGGATTTACTTGGAGTGATTAAAGCATGTGAGCAGAACCACCTTGTGTTGTCCTTACCTTCCACCACAATCCAATCATTTGGCGACCGGCGCTGGATTGGATGAGCATTTTCCAGGATTGTACATTTCAGAGGTGATTAAAATTATTAATTGATTGATTGATTGCTATCGCTATGTTAAGAGCTTTTCAAGCAATATGGCAAAAAAATGTTCCAAAAAAAGAAATCTATGGTGAAATCTTGCATTTTAAAGGAAGAGCGGCAGCTAGTTTATGGTTCTTGTTTATGTGATAGATTCCAGTTTCCTAATAACAATAACGAAGCTTCCTACCACACCAGATTTAGTCATAGAGTTCCTAAGGGGTGAGGAATTGTCTTTGCAATTGTCTTTACTTTGTATTTGCTTAAAGTGTGTCAAATTATTTGGCATTGCCGCATACATTTCCATTGTTATGCTGATAATATTTCGTTTTTATTTTTTTTTATTTGTTTGTGAAGCCCTGTAAATCCAGTCAGTTAATAGGGCTAAAATTGTTATAAAGACAATAATAACTCATTTTTAACTACAAAGCAAAAGGCTTTTGGTCCTTAGCTCCTTAGATAAAAACCATGTAGTCATTGACTTCCTCTATGTGGCATTAACTTGACCTCCATTACTAAAGAGCCTTTGTGCTATTATGAACCAGGATATGTCCCTTAACTCTCATTCCAAACATGTTATGACTGACTTCTTCCATTAAATGTTGCTAAAATTAGGAACATCCTGACCCAAAGTGATGCAGGAATAAATAGTTCATGAATTTATTATTTTCAGACGTATTACACTGCTCTGCAAGGGTGTTACTGTGAGATCTTATTGTTCCAGATGTTCCCAACGGAGAGTTTTACTTTCAGACTGCAGGTTTAGATGTAGTTCCTAAAGTTTCTAAGGCAAAATGTGAGGCAGAGCTTCCAGTTTCCATCCATGAGGAAGACTTTAGTTTTAGACTTTCCTTCATGACAGATCCTATAGTCAGTGTTAGCTTGGGCTTTTACCATCTGTGATTCAGAAGCTTCTTAATTGCATTAATGACATTTTATTGTGGAATAAAGTGAAGAATAAACAAATTTTAGAGCTAGTTTTAGGTCTAATTTGGTGAATTTGGTGAAAATGTCATTCCATTAATTTCTCTCATAATTTAAATATTGTAGAACAACAGTTAAGTAAATAAATGTAAGTGATGAGTGCAAATTCAGAAATGATCACACAGCAGCACCTTCACCCTAATTTTCTAAACTCCTCTCTCACCATCAGCTGTTTTGAGGGTTTGATTTATTTACCTCAATCACCTTTGAGAAGCTGACACTGTCACAATGTAAGCCAGAAGGAGGTTAGGACCCAAGATGCAGAACCAGGATAATACAAGGCAGGAGTTGTAGAAAACGTAAAATCCTTTATTGGGAATAATAGTTCAAAAGTAAAATCCAAAGGGGCAGGTAGCCAAAAACCAAAAATCCTAATGCGCAAACAAAAAGAAGAAGAAGAAAATATCATTTCTATAGCGCCCTCTCAAGATAAAAATCTTGAGAGGGCGCTAGGAAAAATTGTGCCCAGTGAAAATAATGCCCCAGGGTCGGCCCTGGTTATCACAATATTATTGTTACTTCTCTATTCATATTATTAGGTGACATTCCCCCTACTGAACATCTTATTCTTAGTTTTCCTAATCCAGATTGCAAAACTGTAAAACCACTCTTGTTTGTAGTTTTATATCTTCCACCAGGCCCTTACTCTGAGTTTTTGGATCAGATCTCTGATTTTTATCTGATTTGGTGCTAAATACTGATAAGGTCATTGTAGTGGGGGATTTCAACATTCATGTGGACATCGAAAATGATTGCCTCAATGTAGCCTTTAGTAATATCTTAGACTCAATTGGTTTTACTCAAAGAATACATAGCTCCACCCACTCCTGCCATCATACATTGGACCTTGTGCTGACTTATGGCATAGAGTGTGAGGAAATAACAATCTTTCCACATAATCCAGTCCTCTCGGACCACTTTCTGATAACCTTTGAGTTTTTTATAACTGAGTTCTCGAGACATGAAAGTAAATTTCATTATAGTCGGTCTCTATCTGACAACGCTGTTGCGTCTTTTAAATCAACTGTTCCATCTTTACTGTCCTCAGCATCTCAGAGGCATGTAGCAGAGGGCAATATTTTCAGTTCTAGCCCCTCACAAATTGATGCCTTAGTTCATCATGTGAATTCCTCTTTACGTGTGGCATTAGATGATGTTGCCCCTTTAAAAAAGAAGGTAGTTAGGGACAGGAAGTTGGTTCCCTGGTTTAACTCTCATCTACGAGCCTTAAAACAAAACTCTAGGAAATTGGAGAGAACATGGCGCTCTACGCACCATGAGGAGGCCTACCTGTCCTGGAAATATAGTCTTTTGCTTTATAAAAATAAGCTTCAACAAACTAGAACTGCTTATTTTTCAGCATTAATTGAGGAGAATAAGCATAATCCTAAATTTCTTTTCAGTACAGTTGCTAAACTTACACAGAATCGTAGCTCTGAGCCATCTATTCCCTTAGCCCTCAGCAGCAATGACTTCATTGGATTTTTTACAAGTAAAATAAATTCTATTAGAAACAAAATCTTTAGCATCCTCCCTAATGCGATTTCTTCTTCCTCAGTAAGTGAGGCAGCTTCAGAGGTGACTCTAGAACCTCATCTGTGCTTGAACCGTTTTGATCCAGTTGAGCTTTCAGAGTTATCAAAAATATTAGCTTCATCTAAACCTTCAACTTGCATTTTGGATCCAATCCCAACCAAATTATTTAAAGATGCATTTCCTTTGGTTACTGCCCCCATTCTAGATATAATCAATCTATCCTTATTGAATGGGTATGTACCACAAGATTTTAAGGTTGCTGTAATCAAACCTTCACTTAAGAAGCCTTCTCTGGATCCAGATGACCCAATGAATTACAGACCAATATCTAACCTTCCATATTTATCCAAAGTCCTGGAGAAAATAGTGGCCATCCAAGTATGTCAGCATTTAAACACTAATTATCTGTTTGAGGAATTTCAGTCTGGTTTTAGAGAGTATCACAGCACTGAAACTGCATTAGTGAGAGTTACAAATGATATTCTTATGGCCTCAGATAAGAATCTTGTGTCTGTTCTAGTCTTGTTAGATCTCAGTGCTGCCTTTGACACAGTTGATCACAATGTTCTTTTAGAAAGACTTGAACATGTTGTAGGGATCAAAGGAGCAGTGTTAGGCTGGTTTAAATCCTACCTGTCTGACAGATTTCATTTTGTAAATGTACATGACAAATCTTCTTCATACTCCAGGGTTACTTGCGGAGTACCACAGGGTTCAATGCTTGGACCAATTCTTTTTACTATATATATGCTCCCAATTGGTAAAATCATTAGACAGCATGGGATAAACTTCCACTGTTATGCTGACGATACTCAGTTATATTTATCCATTAACCCTGATGAACCTAATCGGTTGGGTAGATTATAGGCTTGTCTTGAGGACATAAAAAATTGGATGACTCTTAACTTCTTGCTTTTAAATCAAGACAAGACGGAAGTTCTCATCTTTGGACCAGAAATCCAGAAAAGGAAATTGCTTAGCCAATCGCCTGACCTTAATGGCATTACATTAATCTCCGAGAACAAAGCAAGGAAACTTGGTGTTATCTTTGACCAGGACATGTCATTCAAATCCCAGGTTTCACAAGTTTGTCGGATTTCCTTTTTCCACCTTCGGAATATTGCTAAGATTAGAAGCATCCTTTCCAGGAGTGATGCTGAAAAACTAGTTCATGCTTTTATTACATCAAGACTGGATTACTGTAATTCATTACTCTCAGGAAGTCCACAGAATGTAGTTAAAAGTCTTCAGCTTGTCCAAAATGCTGCAGCTAGAGTTCTGATGAGAATTAAAAAGAGAGATCATATCTCTCCTGTCTTAGCTTCCCTACAATGGCTACCTGTTAAATTCAGAATAGATTTTAAGATCCTTCTTCTCACATATAAAGCTCTTAATAATCAAGCTCCATCATACATCAGTAATCTGATTGTTCCATATGTTCCTAACCGAGCACTTCGCTCTCAGACTGCAGGTTTACTGGTGGTTCCAAGAATATCTAAACTTAGGATGGGAGGCAGATCTTTTAGTTATCAGGCTCCTCTCCTGTGGAACCAGCTCCCAGCTTTAGTCCGTGAGGCAGACACTTTGTCTACTTTTAAGAATAGGCTTAAAACATTTTTATTTGATAGGGCTTATAGTTAAAATCTGATGTTAGCCTAAATCTGGACAAGTGGGGGATTACAGGGAGGTGGAGTGTACAGTCGGTAAAGACGGCTCTCCCTTGCCCTGCCTCCAACATGCCTACATCTAAATAGGATAGGTTATCCAGAGTTAACTCTGTAGTTAGGCTGCTATAGGCTTAGACTGCTGGAGGACACACTGACCACTTTTCACACTCTACTGCTTTCTTCTACAGTCTGCTCTTTAACTGTACTATTTTGTGCAATTTCAGCTGTTAACTTTATTTTCTCTGTGAGTGTTTTTCTCCCCAGAAGAAGCTGCGATGACGTTCTGCTGAGCTTTGGTGGCCTCATGGAGGGGGCCATCGACTAGCACACTGCTGCTAACCACTAATACATTCTCTCTCTCCTGATAATAACTTTTTGTTTTCATTGACTTTTGATGTGCTAATACTAGTTTATCCGTTTAATTATAGATCCACTAGGATAAATACAATAAAGTTTATCTTTCACCAAATACAATATTTACTAAGACATCACAATATAACTATAGACACATTACTTGTGTGTGTGTGTGTGTGTGTGTGTGTGTGTGTGTGTGTGTGTGTGTGTGTGTGTGTGTGTGTGTGTGTGTGTGTGTGTGTGTGTGTGTGTGTGTCTGCCTGCTCTGTCTTCTCGATCCCCAGTGAGTCGTGGAGGATGGCTGCTTATACTGAGCCAGGATTCTCTGGAGGTTTCTTCCTGTTAAAAGGGAGTTTTCCTCTCCACTGTCGCTGCATGCTTGCTTAGTATGAGGATTGCTGTATAGTCACTGACACTAGTCAGTGACTTGATGCAATTTGCTGGGTTCCTTATATAGGAAACATTATTTCTGATTGGCTTAATGAACTGTGAATTGGAATGTTTATTATGTGAAGTGCCTTGAGACGACTCTTGTCGTGATTTGGCGCTATATAAATAAACTTGAATTGAATTGAATTGAATTGACAAGCTGTGTTGCCAGTCATAAATATACCATTTTCTTCCCCCCAAAAAGTACATAATTGAAAAAAAATTATATAACATGATTCAGAGGGACTTAACTGATAAAATGATGTGCATTACGACTCTGAAAAAATTTTGGGCACAAATGGGCTAAGGGAAAACGTAAGGGAAACCAAGAGAGAACCTGGAGGGGGCTGGGGGACCACAGGGGCACATAAACCTAAGAGGAACACCTAAGGAAAAAACCCTGGAGTGGACTGGGGAACACAAGGAGACACATGAGGGAGACGCAGAAAATGGCAGACACTGAAGGTGTGTTAGCAGTTAGCATGTTTCTACCTGATCAGTAGGACTGTTTAAAACAATGACATAAAAACATAATCATAAAACTACAAGATGGAGGGATTACCAATATGTGATTCAAGTGTGTGTGTGTGTGTGTGTGTGTGTGTGTGTGTGTGTGTGTGTGTGTGTGTGTGTGTGTGTGTGTGATTTAGACTGGGAGAGTAGGGGCATGGGAAAAAACAGACCTCATACAGGGCGCTAAAGTATACAGTGAGAAAACCTCAGCGCCAGTGTGACAGCTAAACATGAGAAAGGGTTTGGGGTGTGGGCGAAGGATGTGTTTTTATTTCAACAGTTTTATTAGAACATAAATATCTAGGTTTAATTAAAGGGAGGTAGGACGTTTGTGAAAATAATCAGAACGTTTAGAGGTTTTAATCATACTGCATGAAATGTCAGTCCGATTCCTGTTGCCTTGCTTCTGCAGACGGAGTCAATCCCACACACACACACACACACACACACACACACACACACACACACACACACACACACACACGCACGCACGCACGCACGCACGCACGCACACACACACACACACACACACACACAATCAGAGCACAGGGAGCAGCCTCTCAATTACAAAGCTCTCCTCGATGCTCTACACCTCACGTTTCTCTGGTGGTGACTGGATTAACGCACTAATTAAGATGCACTTAACCCCACAAACAAGAGACCCTGCTCAGACACTATCGAAAAGCAAATTGGGGCAAGACTGAACCTCAATTAGGACTGACAAAGACCAGATATTATCAGGGGGTTTAAAGGATGAGAGAAGGTTCTGGATTTGGGTGCGAACATAACTTTACTATCTTGTGATTCTGTTTGTTTGCAAACATTTTTGTTTGCTGTCAGTAATTTGTTTGACAAGGTAGCAAGTGACTAAATGGGTGCATTGTTGCTTGTCAATAACATTACCACTGTTTGTTGTACGATTACGACTAATACGAATTTTGAAGGACTTTTGAGTTTTTGCTTTTTAATATTTGAATTTTTCAAAAGTTTTGCATTTTTGGCTCATTAGAATAGAATAGAATAGAATAGAATAGAATAGAATAGAATAGAATAGAATAGAGAATTCGTTTTTGCCTCTCAGTAGAGAAATGTTTGTGTCACAAAGGTTCAAAATAATCAAATGTCCAAAAATCTAAATATTAGATGCATACTAATTTTAAGAAAGATACAATAAAATAAAATAAACACTGTGTGGAATTAAAAAGATGGCAGATAATGTACAGGAATAAAAAAACGAATGGGAAACTATGCCATTGCAATGATGAGTGTGTAGAATGGCAACAGAAAATATTCAAATCTCGTTACTGAGATGTAAAAATGACTTGTAAACAGTCAAAAAGTGTCCATATTATGTTTAAATTCTTATTATGAATGAGAAGGGTTAGGGTTACAAACTCACCAGGTCTGGAAATCATCGTAGCATGATCATCTCTGTTTACCACCTAATTTGTGATCTTTGTTGTAATAAGTCACAGAGACTTTTGCCTCCTTATACCAATTCAGACTGGCATCTTTACATCAAAGCTTCTGAGCAAAGCTGATTAATTAACTCCTCAGGCTTATACCTCTGAACCATAAAGAGCTAGCAAATTACCTTTGGGGGAAATTATTACAACCATGGCGAACAATAAATCAATCAATGAATCAAATGAAGCCTGTGCAGCATCGCTGGCGTTTTGCTCCTGCATTCAGTCATCTGTGGAATAACAATACCAAAGACGGGGATTATAGTTAAATTGTTAATCACAATGTGATACTGCTGTCAGCAGATTCCCCATGTGAGAAAAAAAGATGATCAGGGTGCTATTTGTCTGCTGCAAGAGAGGACATAACACTGAAAAAAATTCTTTCCACTCCACTGGACAGATGGGAACGATTCAGAACAAAACAAGGAGGGTTTGTTTTAGTCATCTTTCTACTGGTTGTTATTACATTTCTACACTAAATCTGCAATCCTAAGTCACAAATATATATTTATATCTCACGGTACAAACAAAATGTGGTTGGATGCATCTTTTTTAATGATTTTTTAAAGAAATGTAAAGGACCGGTTCAATTGTTCTTGAAAAAAAAAGCTCAAGGTTTGTGATGGTACAGGGTCATTTATATTCATTCTCTTTGTGCAGAAAAGTAGACTGATTCAATGTAATATGCATGTGATATTTTAGGAATATCCATACAGTTTTTAGTAAGCAAACCACATTCCAGTTATATAGTTTCGGACATAAAACTGGACTGGCCTCTCTGCTGATTTAAAGAAAAAAGTGTGGATGATTTCAACTCTGTTCTTTTACATACCTCAACAAAACCTAAAAAGGAACATCCCAAAGTCAGGGTTAAAATGAAAGTACAGGTGAAACTTAAAAAATTAGCATATGGAGCAAAAGTACATTTAGGTCAGTAATCTAGTTTAGACTGAGAGACCATCTAAAGCGGTGGTCCTCAGCTAAATTTGTTGAAAGGGCTGGAGTTTTTTCCAGCCGGCACCGTAAGATGCTTCTCTATAAAGTTACATTGTTATTGTATCTTAATTTATTAATATTTGAAATAGCTTTGTTTTCCATATAAATTGTTTTGATTGTAGCTTTTTGTTGTGTTTGGAGAGCATAAACAAGTATTAGTATTTGGAACATGAATTTAGCTGCTAAATTTCAAAGTTCCTCAGTTGGGGGGGGGGGGGGGGGGGGGGCGTTAGAGTCAAGGGGTTGAGGGGATGGGTGGAAAGATCTGGCAGGTAGGATGTGGCCCGCGGGCCACCAGTTGAAGTTCACTGATCTAAAGGCTCAGGAAACCTTTGCAGCTCTTCCGGATTCATTAGACTGTAACACTGAGTCTAGAATATTGATCCTACAATATTCTAATTGTCTGAGATTTTGAATGTGGGGTTTTCATCAGCTACAATCATCACAGTTATAACAAATAAAGGCTTAAATATCTGGATTTGCCTGGAATGAGTCTATCTCACAGATTAGTTTCTCCTTTTAGGTTAAATTACTGGCATACAGTAAATGAATTTTGTCCTCAAAAGGATGTTTCATAAACAAAAGCTTTTGCTGTAACCTGAAAACTGTAAACTTATTTGTGGTTGAAATTAGCCTGGTAAGCAATCCTTTATAGATAAGAATATAGTTTGTCCATGACCCATAGGTAGTAGGGCTGAATCTATAATTATCTTTCAGACTGTCTCCGCAGGCCATTGGACAGTGCTAGGACCAATCAGCAAAAAGCAACAGAACGTAAAGAGACAGTGTGCGTTTTTCCTGGCGATAGGGGGCAGTAGATGCCTAAATCATTGCAAGCAAGTAGCATTTTTGTATTAGATAGACATTACCAACGGACGCCCATTAGGGTAAAAAAGCCCCGGGAAGTGCAAACTTCAGCAAAATGACAAACACATCAGACTTCCTTTCATCACTGGCAACGAGTGAAGAGGTAAATGTGTAAAACAACAACAGGAGTGAGCACCACCTCACCCCTGCCACGTAGACCTCAAGGGATAAACCATCAGTCCTGCTCAATGCTCAACTTTCCTGGCGGGGTCACCCGTGAAGACAGTGGGAGGGTTAAAGAAAAGTGCTGGTCTAATTGTCCAAAGTTATTTCAAACCAGTGCCGTTCCTTAGCTGTTAAGCTCTCCCAACCTCTCTCTACAGCAGGGGTGTCAAATATGCGTCCCGCGGGCCGCATCCGGGCCGCATCCGGCCCGCAAGCGGGTTAAATCCGGCCCGCGAGATGGTTGTGTAAACTTTATTTTCATACTTTACAATGTAGAGTGAAAAGACACTTATCTTTGTGAGCAAGTTTCCTCTGTAATCAATATAAATAAAACAAAGCTGCGCTCAAGGCCCACACAAGAACTTGAATCACATCCTGAAGTTGGCTGCCACTCAGGATGTGACTTCTGATATTGATGTTCTGGTGAAAGCTAAAAGATGTAAAGTAAAATGAGTCAAATATACTTTAAGTGCTGCATGAAACTGATCTAGCCATGTGATCTGTAAGCTCTTTGAATCACTAAGGAATGTTTTTTTATTGATTGATTTTTTTTTTCAAATTTTCAAGTACACTTCAGGTGTTGTACTTGTACTATTTTGGATACACTGTCCTCAGGCTCCAGCCTTGTTTTATATTGATTGTATTAAAACAAAGGAAACAATCTGAAGTGGTTTTTAATTTACCGGTCCGGCCCACTTGGGACTAGATTTCCCTCAATGTGGCTCCTGAGCTTAAATGAGTTTGACACCCCTGCTCTACAGAATGTTGCGATTGGACAGACCTAAAATTGTTTGGGCCAATTGTAGACATGTTGATGCTACAATGGGGCGTGTCTAGACCAACGTCCTGAGCAAAATCTTTTGCAACTTCTGCCGTTGGTCCAGAATCCAGATTTTTAGCATAGGCTCATACTGCTCTGTTGCCTAGGATGATTCATATCTTCTGAGGACAAAAGAAAGACCCAAACATTGGCTAAAACCTTTCTGTGTCACGGTCTGAGGTATTTCCCTGCTGTCACTCCCTGTCTTTTGAGTTTCCCTCTGCAGGTGGGCATGTCTGGAGGTGACCAAGCTGCAGCAGATCTGCTCATCAGCTGGCCAGGGGTATTTAAGCAGCTGGGAGACTCCTACACTTTGCTGGATGATTACTCTACCTGGGTACCTTCTAACAGCCGCTAGTTTATCTTGTTCAAGCTCTTTAAGCCTTTTGAGAATTAGATTGTGTTTTTGGATTTTTAAGAATTTAATGAGTTTTGGATTTTTGCCCTTTGACCTCCTGCTCTTGTTCCCAGACAAACCTACACACTCTCATCTTGGACTGGCAGAACTCTGGAGTCCACACCACCTGGATCTCCAACCCTGCACGTCTCTCAGCCTCTCCCCTGGCCAGAACCACCTCCAGCTGCCCACCTAAACTTCCTGGACCTCCATAAACTCAGCTCCCTCCACGTCTCACTTCTGGATCTCAGTCCCTGCAAGCCACTCAACTTAGACCGGACCACTCCTCCCTCAAACCAGTTCCCTCCTCTCCAGACCGTAAGTCCTCCGCACAAGTCTGACTTCCCGTTCCTTCCGCAAACTGGTTCTAACTCCGATCTGTCCACAGTTTTCCCGCACCAGCCTCCCTGTGCAAGAACTCAGCTTCGTTTACGCTGCTCCCTTGGTTTCCCTTCAATAAATCCTTATTTAAACCTTTTAAACCGTCTCCGATCTGATTCTGTATGTCGTGGGTTAGATCACTTCACCACAACATGACATTCTGCTTGAAAAATCTACAAAACCTTTAACTTTTTAAATGACTGTTAATTTTACTAATGGAAAAGTATTAGACCAATGTGAGTTAGCTGGCGGAAAGCTAGCATTCTGGAGGTGAGTCTGGTTTGTTTTGGTTTGTTCATATGGCGTGATGGTGGCAGAGGATTTAAGTTCCCACCCCGTAAAACACCTAAGGGACTTGTAGGACTCTTGAAGGTGCTATATAAATAAGTTTCCAAAACACGTCAAAATCTGCACTTGAGATTGGGCCAGACCGGAAAGTCTAACACAAAAGAAGTGTAAAACACTTGGAAACTTTCAAAATAAAAGTACATCATTTCCTGTGAAACCACCATGGCCAAGAAAACCGAAAATAAACCACTGTCTTTCTCTTTGCTTGTTATTGTGTGGACTTCTGAAATCACATGTGGCGTTGCAGACTTTGAGAGACAGTGGCGTGGAACGCTTTTGCTCCTGTTTTGTGTCTGAAAATTGCATCCCAGTTGGACGGGAGCTCGCAGGTAAAACGTCGCTATTACATTGCATTCTGTGTTCACATCCGGTGAAATAGAGGCTTTAGTCCATGCCCTTGCTTCTGCCGTCATGAAATGACATTTGTTGCCCCCTCTTAAGACTTGGGAGTTTTTTTTCTGCCATGGGTTCTAGACCTTTCCTGACCTTTTTGACTATACCTCGGCTCATAGACCCTTTTACTGTTTGTAAACAATATGACGTCAGCGAGAATGCGCGCAGCTTGGCAACAGAGAATGGCGTTGTTTCAGGCTTAATTAAGCTACGCTGCGGGGTTATCACCGGCAAATCTTGAATGTTATATTATTAAACTCTAACGAATGGGAACAGACTCCCGGATCCCTGTGGCATTACGGAATGGGTGGAAGATGTAGGTGCGTGGCCCGATATATATACGTTTTTAGTGGAGAGGCCCAGTAAGTACACACGTGAGAAGCTACGGGCATACAAATCGTTAGATGCATACAACTATGTTGTCTGTGGCCACGTACAGGAAGTAAAATATCACGACATAGACTCTGAGTTTTGCGTCTTGAAGGCAGAAGTCCTTCCTAGCCAAAGACAAGGACACAAGACTGCTATGTACGAGGCTTGGGTCATAGTAAACAAACCAGAGAACTACATCTTCACAGCCAACTGTACCTGCATGGCAGGGTGAGTATAGCATAGGTTTCTTTTTTTAGCGTGCTCAGAGTACAATCATGTTATTTTTAGAGAAATACAGTTTATACTAATAAGCAGTGGGAAAATACAGATGAATTAGAATGAAATGTTAATTTGAAGCATGAAATAAAGCGTATAAATTTGTTTAATTCTGTCATTTTGATGTTCCAGACTTGGGTCATGCTGCAGCCACGCAGCAGCAATTTTATTCAAAGTTGAGCTTTGTGTTAGGATGGGAAAAACAGAAAAGGCTGCAGTTACCCTTTTGATGGCCTGCAGCCACAGACACCTCCGATTTTGTTGAAATGGATGTGCTCCCTTCGGAATTCTGTAAAGTTTCAGTCCACTGCTTGAAGAGAAGCGATTCTGGCATCCATACACGCAACAACCCGACATTTTTATGTGCTCAGAACTTCAAAACAAAGGGTTTAAAACGTTGTTTTAGTATCGAGTGTGAATGAGGAAGCCTTCACTCTCGTTGCCAGGCTGTGCGCGCTACTTTTGATGACGTAGGTAGCAAAAGGGTCTATTGGACAACAGATCTTTTTGCCACATTTGATGTCTTCTCTGGGTCTGACCTGGACACACATCAATGACTACTGAGTTTTGAATAGCAGCTACTTGCATAGTGAGGCACATTCATAAGCATGCAAGCAAGCAAGCATGAAATAAACTTAATGCAAAAATGAAAATACACTTTTGTGTACATTTGGAATGTAATCCATCCTAAACTTTTGTTTGCTAAGTAATTTGTTGTCTTAAAATAAATTCTGTTCAGTTTACTTCATGATGTTTTGACTAGTTCTCTGGTTTGAATGATCTCATGCAGTAGGCTTACAACTAGCATTCATCTGAGAGCTTTTAAAAAATGTGTTGGTATCACTTCTGTCTGGGATAAGATTGGTTTGCATATCAAATCCCGACTGTGACCTGAGTTTAAACTGTGGCCGCTAGTTGGGAGCTCACTGGCAGATTGGTGGGCACAACATTCTTAACAGTACAGATTGGGTGACAATAATGAGAGTACTCTAGACGGCCTCCACTGTCAGTGGCCTGAGCCTTCAAGAAGTTCCCGTCAGATTAGTGATCGAGGAAGAAGTCATGGGTCTTGGCTGGGTGAATCTACTGATGAATTTTGTGTGAACTTGTGAGGTGGGACAGACATTTCACTGAAATGTTCTCGATTATATAATAAGGATAAAATATTCTGAGAGTTGGAGCTTTGTTTAAGTTTGGTAAAAAAATATATATATATATATATATATATATATATATATATATATATCATTAGAGTTAAATGATAATAACTCTCTTTTACAGGTGAGGTTTAGTGGAGGTTAAAATGTCCAAACATTTTTTTAAAATCTCAATCTGGTAGCAAAAACACCCACAAGAACATTCAAATGACCATCTCTTGGCTAGGTGATTTCCTGACAACTTCATTTAATCTTAATTGGACTAACTGTAGACCGCAGCTTAAACAAACAGAACTTCATCCTGTATTTGAAGAGAGATTTCCTGAGAGATAGCCTTCCAATATAAAGTCATGCAAACAGTATCTCATTAGCAAATGCAAATGAGAAAACACCCGATCTTCACAGAGAGGCAGAAGTGTATCTCCATAGGAAAGCTGGAACATGACAGTCCTCCAACCGCCCCCACGCTGAGCACCAAATGTGATGGTCCACTCCTGCTGCTACTCTTAACAGGATCTAGGGTGAAACCATAAAAGGGTGGTGGAGGGGAGAGAGAGAGAGAGAGAGAGAGAGAGAGAGAGAGAGAGAGAGAGAGAGAGAGAGAGAGAGAGAGAGAGAGAGAGAGAGAGAGAGAGAGAGAGAGAGAGAGAGAGAGAGAGAGAGACGAGGATCAGCATAGGAGCCTTCATCTTTGGCTTTAAGGAACTATACTTGTTAACAAGTTGTGCAGTAAAAGTGTTTTAAACCGTCTACACTGAATGAAGAGGTGTTCTGATATTATCATCAGAATTTATTATGATTTTTTCTTCTACAAATCACATCATTATACCATTCTCCATATGAGAATAAGACAAGAAACGTTTTTAAGTTTGCAAATGAGCACAGTCTCCTTCTGCCAGGAAAAACTTTGAACAAATGACAAATGTTTTTATGTAGTGGTAAATAATTAGCATAAGGATTTAAAAGATGAGTTTTAAACATTCTAATGAGGGAGGTTTGATTTAATTAGTTTTTGTTTGTTTGAACCTAACTCCTAAATAGGTTTTCTGGAAACACATTTCTGCTTAACTTTAACATCTGGGTTGCAAAGTAGAGGGGGGAATTTTGTTGAATAAAAATGAAAACATTACAGGTCTGTAAGTTGTTAGGAAGGAAGCAAACCCTCTCGACCCAATCATATCACTCCTTGGAGGATGTGACTGTCGTGACATCACAAGCTGCGTTGAGCATGACTTCCTGGCATGGCTCCAGCCCAACAGACCTTCTGTTGCCAGCAGGGAGAAGGTGGTCCAGGGCAAGGCCACAGTGGCCAGGTCACCAGCTTTTTCCTCCTGCCTGGCTATAGCACTGCAGGGTGGGGGAGGCCGGCAGGATGGCAAGATGTCAGAAACGGCAGAAACAGCCCTTTAGACGTGTTAAAAAGCAGACACAGCTAGAGGAAGCTGCTCATTGAGCACTGCAACGACATGGTGAAGCCATTCAACAGACTGCCTGCCCAATAAACAAAACACACACACACACACACACACACACACACACACACACACACACATACACACACACACACACACACACACACACACACACACACAGTTCTTTTCTTCTTTTAGATCTCTTCACTTTTTGCCTTTGTCACAGTTATGTTTAAAGCGAGCATCATACAAAGATAACCTGAATAATTATAAAAATAGTAAGTACATTTTATTTATATAGCACTTACCACACACAGAAAATCACAAGGTGCTTCACATATAAACAAAAAAAATTACCATCATAAAATCATAAAGATAAAAGGCCAAAACCTCTGCTTACCAAACACTAAGGTCCATTTTAAATTTCCCCCAAAACATTTTGCTAATCATCAAGACTTTTGGTCAAATCTGTTACATCAGCTATAAAACTAATTGCATTTGAGAGAGAAAAAACCTTAAACCAACAGTCAAACATGGTGGTGGTTGTGTGATGGTCTGGTGCTGTTTAGCTTATTTGGGACAGGGACAATATTCTGTAATAGATGGAACCCTCAATTTTGCTCTTTAGCAGAAAATCCTGAATGACTTTGATCTCATTCATGCTGGAAACAAGTTCATACGATGGAATCAAACAATTCTGTAAAGAACAGTGGGACAAAATTCCTCCAGAGCCATGAGAGACTTTGGTATACATTATTTTCTGTTTTTTCCCTAATAATAATATTAACAACAATAATAATAATTCATTTTATTTACAAGCTCCTTTCAAACACAAGGACACTTACAGCATTTAAACAAGCAACAAGATAAAGATTCTGTTCAAGATTCAAGATTTTAAGATAGTTTACTGTCATTGCACAGCTATACAACGAAACTGACTTTGCGCTCACTAAAAACAGCTTAAGTAAAAGGTAAAATAAAATAAAATAAAATAAAATAAAATAAAAAGGTAAAATATGAGTAAAATAAAATAACAAGGCTAAAATAGAAGTCACGCGCACTCTCTCTCTCTCTCTGTCTCTTTCTCTCTCTCACACACACAAAAACACACACATACACACACACACAGCCAGTTTAAGGTGCAACATTGTAAAAGTATAATGTGAACATGGTAATATGACAAGTCTAAACTGCAAACTGAAATATAAAGTGAACATAATATAAATGTAAACAGTCACATGTTGAGGTATCAGGATTAACCAGCTTAATGAAAAGGTGCTATAGTGCACTAGTCGACTAGTGTAGTGTAGTGCACTAGTCGACTAGTGTAGTGTAGTGCACTAGTCGACTAGTGCAGTGTAGTGCACTAGTCGACTAGTGCAGTGTAGTGCACTAGTCGACTAGTGTAGTGTAGTGCACTAGTCTAGCAGAATCTCTGTTGCGGCACTTACACGTTTGCATCGGCACAGACCCAAACGGTACTGAACGGCAGGGGCGGATTAAGGACTGAAGAAGATCCGGGGCTTAACACACACACACGCGTGCACACACACACACACACACGCGCACGCGCACACACACACGTGACACGCACTAGTCAACAGCATATATATTTGTCTTGTACCACATAATTTTTAATCTGAAGCTACATATTAAGCATACTCAGGGCAGAGTATTGTTCCTGTTAGTGTTTATTGTGAGATGATAGTAAATATTCCCTTTCTTTCTCCATCAACTTTACCTGATAGTAAGCTAACTTTAGGCAAACCAGCAGCACAACAAATATTTTCAAATAAGACTCACAAACCTGAGTCAACACCAGCAGGGGCGGTGTTAGGCCCGGCTACTTGGGCTCAAGCCCCGAATCTTTAATGAAAAGCCCCGGATCTCAAACGTAGAAGTAACATGCAGTACCAAAGTCCAACAGAGAGGGAGCAGCTAGCAGTAGTTTGTATACAGGCATACCACCAGCATGATGGACATATTGTGTAGACTCTTACTTTGACACATCTCCTGCAGCAAAAATTACATATTTTGATGCCCATTCTGATTGGTTGGTAACATGCTACAGTAACCACACTAAGGTGTTTTCATACCTCACACAGAAATGTCCCAGAGCTAGCTCGACCCTGCATCTCCTAGTTTTAATAATTCCCTGTTACCTTTAATTTTTAAATTCATAGTATTATTACTGTTCTGGTTTACATTATTTCAGTTTCCCCCTACACTCTTCCCCTCAAGGTCACCATACTTTCAGTTTTCTAGTTTTACTGTTCCCTGTTTTCTTGATCTGTCTTATTGTTTCGCTGTTTCTGCTTTTTTTCCATACTCCCACCCCCACTGGTCACCTTACACTTTTAGTTTTTAAGTTTTAGTATTCCATGTTTTCTTGAAATTCTGCTATTCACTGTATCAGTTTCATTGTTTGTTTCTTTCTGTGAAGCACTTTGTGATTTCTAAGTGCAAAAAGTGCTTTAGAAATATACTTCTTCTTCTACTTTCCATCTTCAGTCCCTTGACAGCCGATGCCATCCACATAAGTGTAAAAACAACAATGTACATTGTTCTATGACATAAGGTAAAATATCAGCTTAATATGATATTATACATTGCACAATATTTATCAGAAACAGAAATCTCTTGTTTCTGTTTAATCCTGTATTTCTCTGTGTGTTTTAGGTCAAATAAGCTTGGTAATCTATAAATTACTTTAATTTAAATTGATTTATTGGTGATCATCACTCCTTTCCTTCTGAGGTCATTTGTTTAAGTGTTGCCATGGAAGCGTGCCTATTAGTGTGTCAGAAAATGTTGAAGAAAGTACGATAGTCAGCCCTGATCAGTTCCTGTTGTGCTTAATCAGCTCTACTGAGGGAGAAACTAACTGATTGAAGAGAGAGGGGGAGAGGAGGTTATCTTGTGTTTATTTAAGTGTTGTTGTTGTTTTTGTTCTTTTGAGTTAAGGTAGGAGGTAAATATGTAAATAGATTGTTTGAAATATTTTGTTGAGATGTACTTTATTGATTGTAGGATTTCAAGCTAATTGTTTCCCCTGCCCATGTCATTATAGTTGGTTCTAAGTTAGCTTTAAAAGGGTGGATTCGGCACTGTTGTTTGTTGTTGATTGCTTGTTAAGGGGAATCCATGCCCCAATGTCATGGATTGTTTGCATTCAAAAAGGATGAAAAGTCAAAGCTCTGCAACATCCTGGACTCTTGCTTTTTCTTCCTTTGACAAACAGCTGGTAACATCCTGAGTGAGTGACAAGGCAGAGGCTCTGTCTGGGCCAAAACCGTACAACATTGCACAATATTTCCAAAGTAGCAGCAAGGGTTCAAATCTCAATGTTAAGAATAGCAGCATAATGTAAAACACATTTCATCCTAACTCATAAACACGTGGAGCACAACAGCAGCAAAGTCGAACAGTTCACTCTAAACTTGTATTCCTGTGAGTGCAGCAGGGCCAGATTAACACCTTGTTGTACCCTGGGCAACAATATTCAAGGACCCCATCATCATGACCCAAGGATCACCATATTATGGTCACATACAGAATATTTTACTGTAATATGCAGTAAATATACTCAATACTTGATGCCTGACATCACGTAACACGCTCAGGGTAACCTTTGACCCACCTCGTGTGGACTGACCAATGAGGAGAGGGTCTTAACTTGAGGCCCTCTCTTCATTGGTCAGTCTGCATGAGACTGACTCTCAACTGACATTCAAAGTCATAGGCAGCGAAGCGTCTCTGTGCAGCGTAAAAGCCCGGGTGGACAGTTTGTTTAATAGGGTGACCATATTTCCATTTCCAAAAAAGAGGACAGGGGATCTGTGCCTATGACGTCACACTATGGCAATGCCACACAAACCATGTTGGGACCCATTTTTTTCGTAAGAACTAAAGTAACATCAGATTCTGCCAATTAAAGGGCTCTAAAACAATTCATTTGTAAATATTTTGCATATTTATTGCAAAATCTAATTTTTCTGCTTTAGTGCTGCAACAAGGTTTTATTAATAATAAATTATTATACCTTTTGTTTTACTACAGCATCGGTAAGCTTCCTGTGCATGATTATTAAGGATGCTTGTTTCAGCTGTGAGATTAGATGATAGGATCAATGAAAAAATAAATTGTCACACACTCCATGGAAACTTTCAGAGAATCCACAAATAGTGGCTTTCAGATGTTTTTGTTACTTTTTGCATGTTTAGAAAAAAAGCAGATGAGACAGCATGTCTGATAATTTAGTTTTTCCTCTGATAATATTAGAACATGTAAGTAATGTCTGAGGAGTTTTTATAAACACTGTATAACTAACACTACTGGAGAGGCTTCTGGGGAGCCCAGTTATGGGGGGAGGGGGTCATTTTGCCTTGGCCCCTAAAATGTCCTGAAACGGCCCTGGGTGTGTGACTGAGTTTTGAAGTTGATCTGAATTGTATCAGATGTATAAATATGACATGTGTATAACTTATTGTTTTATACAGGTAAAAACGTGTAGTGGAGATAAATCTACCTACATTTTACTTTTCAGCACTTTGTTTTGTTTTCTTGTTTTTATATAACTAGTTTCCTGTCCTGTCTGTCTCTCATCTTCCTGCATCTCCTCTAAACTCTCCAGAAAAACTGCTGCCTGGATTCTTACTTTTTCACCTCATCAGTTACTTTTGAGCAGATCAAAGGGATCTCCTGACCGCAAAGCTGAGAGCGCGTTTTCGATGCTGCGTCAGTGAGGTGAAATCACCGCAGCACAGGTGATGAGCTTCGCAGTAGCAGAGCGCTTCAGGCACAAATAAGACAGAAAGTAGAGAACGTATGCAGACATGAACGATCATGTGTTAATTATAGTTTTTCGGTTGCGCCACTTTGAGAATGGACCGTGCGCTGGACGCAGCAGCCTGGAGCGCACCAACGATCATCGCTCTGCCGCTCTCTGTGCTCTCTGCTCAAAGGAGTCCATAAATGACATAATATAGATAGAAAACATTTTTTTCCGGCTCCCCTGGCTGTGTAGGATATCCAGCTCCCCCATAATTCGATCCCTGCTCCTGGGTGAAAAACCAGACATTTTCATCAGTACAAGAACCCCCCGGATGCCACGGACAGAGAGTGAAAAGTGGACATGTTCGGGGAAAAGAGGACGTATGGTCACCCTATAAAGCGGGAGATTACAGATACAGTATTTTTCTCGTGCCCTTGCTGCCCTGGGCCTGGGCCCTTTAGAGTTTGTGGGCCCCTGGGCAAATGCCCAGTTGCCCATATGGTTAATCCGGCCTTGGAGTGCAGACACACTTAAAGGCTGCTTACCACATAACTTCCTATTTCCATTTGGTCTGTGAATTATCTATGCACACAAAATCCATACTAAAACCCATGTGAAGGACAGTTAGACAGGAATTCATTTACTTCTGATTTGGGTTTTTAACAACCTCGATGTTAGCCTTACTGAATTAATGAAGTCTAAAGTTCACAAATTTTGATTGAGATTGTTTTACGCTGTGATATGAGAATTGTCTGTCCAATGGGGTTTCGTCTAGGTAGTCTCTCCCCAAACTGTGTGGTAGATCTCTTGTGTTTCTCTTTTGTGATTAATCTTAAAGGCCATCTTTCATTTTAAACACATGTTGAAGTGCTTATATAGTAATATGCCTAAACTTTATATTTTCATTGAATAAAAGGAAGATATTTGAAAATAAAACGAGTTATTACCTGCTTACCTAGCTATCCGATTTAAAACGGCGCCTCTAGCTGGAAACCGGAAGTGATGCACACGGAGGAAAACATTTCCGACTCTACTAAGCAATGGATTCACAGCAGCAGGACGAGGTGTCAGAATTTGAACACAAATTTACAGTTATTTATAATACTGAAGGTGCACAGCCTTACAGTTTTGAGCCAGCAGCAACAGGGAATGAGAACAGGCAAAACAGAGTTAATTTAAATGGTGAAAGAAGAGTTATAGAAACGTAGGAACTTCAAAATGCACACAGACTTGGAAATGCTAACTGGTAACGGCATGTTTTATTTTTAAAGATATTTTGACAGAAAATGTCCTCTGACCGACTACATCAAATACCTAGCCACATAACTTAAAGAAATACTAAAGTCAAATTAAAAATGGTTAATTTATACAAAGTTTGGGTCAAAGTTCTTCATAGTCCTAGCACCCATTTGTTAAATTAGCTTTGTTTCATTAGCTGTTATTACATTAGCCTAGCCTGGTAAGCCATTCATGTGAAAATATCCTTGTGATTCTGCAAAAAAGATTCTAGGCTGATGACATTATTCATAATTCCTCCACCAACCTTTTCCTATAGTTTGGGATTCTGGTTGTACAAATGAAACGTTGCAGATCTAATGTCCCAAAAAGTCTCCACCTTAAAACTGTGACCTATTGTAGCTTTACTTAATTTGACATTTTAACAATAAGTAACTTATTGTGCTTTATGGATGACAGTAATTGGCCATAATGTAATGCTCTGTGGGATAAAGTTTTCTGTCAAGTTTCAGTCATGATCATTCTCTTATTTCATTTGCTTTATTTACTTATTTTTACTGCATATTAGATGTCGGTGTGGCCAGTGTGGGCCAATGGACAACATTATTCACAGCATTTTTTGTCAGGAGCTGGAACCATTCAGGGAGCTCTTGTTGGACCCACCAGTACCACATCTCTGTTTAACGGGCCATCCTGGATTTGAGGGCTGCTGCTTGAATCCTTTTGTGTTGATACTAGCTTATCAAACATTTAAGGAGCAACATGGGCCCCTACATCTGCAGTTCAATGAGTAAGAACATATTGATCCACTAATGTCATAGGTATTAAGTTTAGCAACATTGCATCACTTTCATCATCCATATTTGACAAAATGCTTCTGAAAATAGTCATTAAAAATGTTCTTGCTAACAATAAAAGACAAATCTTTAACGTTGCTGATAATTCCACTTCTTCATTTTGCAGACAGTATCGTTATGTTACTTATAGAAACTAAACTACAAATGACAAACTAAAGATCTACAATCTAGATCAATTACTAAATTTCAAACAGTCACAGCTAAGGTGATCGCCAGATTCGGTCTGTGTCTCCCTGAATTTCTCTGCTTAATTATGCCCAAGGTGAAGGCTGATAGCTGATTGGGTGACGTAGCACCGCTGCTGCTGCTGCTTCTAGGTGTGGCTCTCGCTCTGGTGATGAACCGGCTGGGAGGAGGAGTGGTGGAACTGGAGCTGTGACTGGGGCTGAATGGCAGGGAAACGGGAGAAAACAGCAGCAGCATGACCGGAGGGCTGGAGCAAAGTTACAGAGACTGTAACAAGTTCTAAAAGTACATTTGGAAATTTTTCTCCACTCTGCAAATTATCCAAAAAAAGAAAACTTAGGTCAATACACTGAATTTAAAATCTACCTGTTTTGAAAATCTTGACTTCCTGATGTACTGCCCAACAGCCTCGTGCTTTTCTACTCTGTCACACAGGCTGCCAGGGGTCCAGGATCTGCAGCCCTCATAGTAGTTACTGAGGAGCTCTGTTGTTAAGTAAAAACTGATATTATTATTGAACTGATATTAATGTCTTGACTGCTAAACATCTGGTGCCAAAAATTACTGATAAAATTACCTAACACCAGTAGCTCAGGGTTCTTGTTGTAGGTCTCTTGCAGCCTGCTGAGTAGTGCTGTGGCATACTCTGTAATCAAAATAATTTAAGAATCAGTTATATATAAACTGAATATTTACTAAACCAAAAAAAAAAGAAGAAACATTTGCCATAAGTCGGTTTATCTTTGACTGGCTGCACTGACCATCCACCTTTTTTAAAGCGTGGATAGCGCATTTGTCCACACCAGCCTTGTTTCTGGCGATGTCTCTGTTGCCATTGCTGTTATAATGGAGAGCAGCAATCTGAAATAGAGAAACAGGAAAAAAAAAACATGGTCACAAGCACACACACACACACACACACACACACACACACACACACACACACACACACACACACGCTCAATAATACTTGCCTAGTGTATATGCCCAAGTACGAGATCCCCGCATGCTTCGGAGCAAATTTCAGGATCAGGGAGTGGAATGCTCCGAGTGAATATGTCTGATGCTGTGGTGACAGCTGAAAAGCACACCACAAATCACGGAGTTGTTCGGGACTCTACTGCTGGTAAAATCCTACCTTTTTACCCCCAACAAATCTCACCCAAGCACGGAAAGCTGGGTTTTTCTGTTTTGGGAATCGGAAAACACGATGTCCAGACAAACTGGAGTTTGTACACCCCCCACATACACAAACATTAACCATATTTGAACTAGTTTACTTGGTTTTACCTCAGCAACTAAAATTGACCGATTTGTCGTTGTCCTCTCATTTGCTTCTGCGTTTACCTCTAGGCATGTCACGTGTCACTTGACTCTAAAACCGCGTGTTTTTTGGGGGCGCTTGCTCTCATCCCTTTATTTAGTATTTTTAAACACCTGCTAGTTGTATGGAAACATAACCAAAGTAACTTTTTACATTAGATTATGCTTTTTGGCCATTTTAAAGAACATGAAAGATGACCTTTAATATTTGATCACGCTTTCTAAGTTTTGATGCTTGAGAATTGTTCTGGTTTTTTTTTTTTTTTTTGTTTTTTTTGTTTTTTTGTCTTGGGCCTTTGGGATTTTTTGTGAGAATGTGTTAAGGTGGTTTTATATGCAGTAGGTCAAATTTTAAACAATCATGACACTGAAACACAATTCTGTTTGTAGTGGTAACTTTCCTGGATTTTTTCACAGTAAGACAAGTTCAGTTCCATTATGTTCCTCTTTTTTAACTTGCTGACTAAAGTAAGTTGGGAGTCTAACCTAACCCTGGCCCTAACCCACCCAAAAGGCATGGGTGTTACATCTAGATATTACCTTTAATTACATTTTCTATAAGGCTGCTTTGGATAGCTTTTTCTCTAAAGAAATTATTTGAATCTGCAAGTTAACTAAAGTGCTCAAATGACTCATCTGGTACTACTTTTTTCACAAAAAAAGCAAAAATATTTGTTTATTTTATTTGACTTAACCAGATTAGTCATTTTAGAAGTAATTTACCACGACACCGACCTGGCCAGGAGGCAGCAGCAAGAGGAGAAAATCTGAAAACAAAGATGTTATAAAACACTCATTTAAAAGCAGAAGTAATTCACAAAAAGGCAAACAAGTTCTAATATTAAACCTGTATGTGGCAGATAACTGAATAATAATCTGACTGAGCACCAGGCAGGTTTGGAAGTAGAGCTTTGAAGATGTTTGTGAAGAATGAGTCACAGGTGTTCTCACGTCTGACTCATGGGTTTTACCATCAAACATGTCATCAAATGTGTCGGATTGTTTGTGAAATAAAGAAAAAGAAAGTTAGAGGGGAGTCGTTTCATTTCCTTTTTTATTGTAGTTGATGCAAACATATCCTATAAAACTGGAGGATAGGAGAAGCTCTGGATAATTCTGCTGATTAGTGAGCAAATCACTTCTAAGTCCTCCACAGTCATGAAACCCTGAAACAATCAAATCACACATGTTGAGTTCGTCACCACAGAAGTGTATTAGACTTGTTTGCTGCAGACAGTTTGGTTTTGTCCTGTTTGATGTTCAGCTTGTTTATTTCAGAGGCTGTGACCTGCTTCATTCGCTGCCTTTATCATGGAAATGTTCCTTTGAGCAGACAGTGGCAGAACCTGAGCCTCTTCTGGTGTGGAGTGAGTCTTCAGAGGTGAAAAGGTGTACTGTTAACACAGCAGTGCAGCTAATTCACATTTAGGTTTCCTTTGAAGCAGACAACAGTCTGGGATCCTTCTTTACTTTTGTGACAAATGTTAAATGAGTATACCGTAAATCCTCTAATACAGGCCGGTATTCAATTAAAAGCCGGGTCTCCAATTTTGGCCGGTGTCAAAGTCAGCGGAGGTAAATAATGGCCGGTCTCTTATTGTGGCCGGATGGAATGTGGTAAGAAGCAAGTACGAGCGCCCCAGCTGTAGGGTTATAGTCCCCAAATCAACCAGCAGAAGGCAGTAGGGGTTCACGCAAACCTTTATGAGGCTTTATCTTCAGCTTTGAGACGCTACAGACACGATCCTCTATCACGCTCCTACCACACAGAGTCATGGTGTCAGTTAACCATGCTAATTCAACCCGCTCCACAGAACACACATCACCTTCTCTGTGGCTTACATAACACTCACACAACACGCAAATCAGCACATAGGAACTAGCAGAACGATAGGAAACACATATAACACAATACCCAGAATGCACCTGGCTTACAACCCCAGCCAGGTCATTACACTATCAAGTTCAAAGAGAACGTGCTGATTATGCTGCAGAACACTCTGGGGAGCAGCAGTAGGGGGTGTATGAACTACAGTAATCCCTCGTTTATCGTGGTAGATGCGTTCCAGACCTGGCCGCGATAGGTGAAAATCCGCGAAGTAGGGACTCCCAGCATGCCCCTCGCGGGGATTCCCTTCACGTCGCACCTACGTCACAAACCGCGGCTATAAACGGAAGTCGCCTTTCCAGCTCACCACTCAGTCATCGTTTCTTCAGATTCACGATCAGAGTTTCCAACCTACCAATCAATCCAACGAACTATCAGCTCATAGTAAGTTATCTTACTTACTTCTGGAAAGCCCGGCATTTCCGTGTCACTTCGTTGACGCTCGAACGCTCGGGGGTTTCCTAGAGCAGCCGGCGTTTCACCGACGCTATCACTTCCGCGTCTGTGAAACCACGCTCCCTATTGAATTATCGTATGATCACATTCTCTGTGATCAGCAACGCGCTGTGCCAGACCGTAGGTACTGACACGCGATCGTTCATGTCAGTTCATTTCCTTTAATGTTTTCTGTCTTTTATTTGCGCCTGATGCGTTTCGCTGCATGCTGTGGAGCGGGGCGCTGCGGGCATCACCTTGTCCTCCGATGCACTGATCACTGATACGGCCGCCAAGCAGCAAGCGCTCCGCTGTTTTTGCGGTCGGTAGATCTTTTAGAACTGCAGTTCAAAGGTAACTCATGAGGTGAATATATATGAACCCAGGCAGCAGTTTTTTTTTAGGATTGAGAGGAGATGCAGGAAGATAATAAACAGACAGGACAGAAAAATAGTCAAGTAAAAAGTTAGTTTTTGTACCTGCTGGTTGCAACAAACAGACACCATTGAAGGTCATCAGAAGTGAGGAACAGAAAATGAAATAATTATTTTAATGTTTAGAGCAGCAGGAACTCAGAGAGGCTGCAGGCGCATCAGTGAGTTTGCGGCTGCTGCGCAGGGGGAGGGGGGAGATGGCTGAAGCAGAAACTACCGTTGTTAAAAGAAATGTGTTTAACTTTGAAAATGTGGGCGCAATTTTAATTGTCAAAAACTCCAGCGAACCATTAGTTCATTTTGCTCAAATAGAAATAGAGGCCTGCCTCTAATACTGGCCCTCCTTCCAATAAAGGCCTGGAGCTTGATGAGCTTGAGTCAAATACAGGCCCGGGCCTGTATTAGAGGATTTACGGTATATGATCTTTGAGGCTAAAGCAGTGTGGGAATTCGTGTGTGCAGCAACAAAGTGAACACATTTTGGGCAATAAGATGTATGTTTTACTACAGTTATGCCTGGGCACATTTAAAAGTTAATTTTTGTTCAACTTCAGCTCCGATCTGAGGTTTTTCTAGGAATAATGCCTTTTATTGTGGTTTCTGCATTGAGTTTGTTTCAAAGCAAAAGATTTTGAAAGGTATTTGAGAGGAAACGCTCCCAAAATGTTTGGTGGAGTGCCATCTAACTACTGCTACACCTGCACAAGACTTTGGATTTTTTGCACAAAGTTAATTAGCAAAATATGACATGTGCACATCATGCACCTTGTCCTATTATTTCACATATTTACTCATGTAAGTTATTTTATGGCTCTATAGTTTGCTTATTCTTTCATTATCATTTTTCAAGTTTTGATGTTTAGAGTTTAGCTGTTCTTCCGTTTAGTTTTTCACTGAGTGTTTATTTTTATTGTCTGTTTATAACCAGTCTTATTTGTGTATTTTTAGTCTCATTGTTTATTGTGTTTTATCAAAGACACTGGAAGTTTAAAACATCATTTAGCACCATGTGACATAAAAGCAGATATTTTATGACATCAGCTGACTCATGATGGAGCGAGCTGCCGCGCCTGGTGACACTCAGGGGGTTCAGGAGAAGCTGTGGTGCCCCAGTGCCCCTCCTCTGCAGATCGGATCTGATAAAAGGCAGCTCTGGTGCGTCATGGCCACAAGGAGAGATCAGCGGTGAAAGCAGGACTGCCTCTGCCTCCACATGGCTCTGCTTCTGGCCCTAACACAACACGATGACTCCCTCTACATGGGCGCAGACCGGCAACTTGCACGCGCTGAACACGTTTGAGAATTGAATTATTGATTTATTTTGATGCCAACTGGAATCGGGACAAACGCTTGGTGAGTTTTTACTCTTCAATATTTATAATTTTGAAAAAACAAAAAAAATAAATACTTTTCTTTGAGCTCGATAAATGGGATTAACGACATTGATGTTATGTAATCTGTTCAGGAATACTTGTCTTTTTTCATCTTAAACCCGAGCAGAGCTGTTTAAATTTGGTTATTATAGTTTCTCACTGATCTGTCTGGTCCAAGAAGCATCACAGGTTTCCTCAAACGGAAAATTAACCATCCGTTTCCCCGTTTCATGTCTGTAATCCCGTTGGGACGGAAGGGAATTGAATGCAAATACATTCAATTTCTAACCTTCTGATGCATGAATTATGAGATCTTCAACCGTGGTTTTTTAAACAAATTTTTTCATTCATCTTTAGGTGTGAATGAAACAAATTTCAAATAATATTTCTTGTAACATTTAATAATTTACAAATTATTTATTTCATGTCCACCTCGGTGGACAGCGTGCATTCTGAACATGAAATTTGGTGGCTTGACTTACTGAAGTCTAAATGGAGAGGCTCACATGCAATAAAGTCTTCAACAGCTGTGCTTAATAGCAAAAATAAAGAAATAACAATTTTGAGTACCTCTCCACTGTGACCATTATGCATCAAAGGGTTAGAATAAATAAATCCAAATAAAATATGTTGCCTTCTTTTTGCAAATGAGCAGTTTACTTGATTTAGGATTTTTTAATTGTTAAAATGCATTAATTTATGCGTAAAATAGTTAAACAACATACAATAATTTGTCAAATGGAAATTAATTTAGATGCATAAATTTGGATTCAGTTTTGAAACTGAACGTGCACGAAAGTCAAAAGTGTGGGCTGAGAGCCGATTTTAACACCCCCAGCCTAAATCTGTGCATCGGGTTTGTCACGTGATTTATAAGAAACAAGCTGTGATCTTCTACCTCCAGATTAATCAGGAGTTCACCATAAAAACTCAGGGCTGCACCAAATAAAGTGTTGGATTTAGAGGGGATTAAAAACATTTAAAACTGAAGGTTTTAATTTTCTTTCTAAAAGTGAAACAATAAAAAAGATGCAGAATTTTTTATGTATAATACTGTTAAGAATAACCTTTTTAATGTATTGTGTGTATTATGAAATGTTGGTTTCGTTTGGCATGCAGACGCATAGGCCGTGGTGTCGGATGGGCCTCGTCAGACCAATGTGTTTCTTGCTGTAGGCCAGCCGTCAGCGGAAACGAGGCGTACATAAATCCTGAAGTGGAGAAAAAGAATCGTGAGCAGTCTCAGATCTGAGTAGAAACGGGTCATCATGCTTGGAGGGGAAGGAGAAAGCGGCGCGTACACGGCTGGAAAAGACGCAGCGGAGGAAAAGCGCGCGTCTCCGGCAGCGGATGAAGACGAGTCTGCGACCGGGACCAGGTACGAACACGGGATGGGGGGTGCTGACCGATACTACATCCCACACACGATTTCCAAGCAGAGCCCAGAAGCACAGAACCCCTGCTCCTTCATCCCCTACACCCCCGGGGGCACGGTGTACAGCCCACCCAGCGCCGCCAGGTACTCCTCCTCGCTCTACCTGGGCTCCGTGTTGCCTCCAGCGGGGTACTCTCCCTCAGCCGCCGGGCGCACACACTTCAGCCCGCCCTACCAGCACGGACAGAACCTCGGCTGCATTTACCCGCCTTACACCGGATCCGGGTCGGCTCTGAGCAACATGGCTCTACCCAGCACCGGTCCCGGGATGAGGGCCCAGGTTTACCTGTGCAACCGCCCGCTGTGGCTCAAGTTTCACCGACACCAGACCGAGATGATCATCACCAAGCAGGGCAGGTGAGACAGAACCGAAAGCTGAAGGACCAGCTGGGACGCGTGTGTAGAACAGGCTACAGGTAAAGTTTTATTTTGTGCGTCTGCAGGCGGATGTTCCCGTTCCTCGGCTTTAACATCGCTGCTCTGAACGTCACGTCACACTATAACGTGTTTGTGGAGGTGGTTCTGGCGGATCCGAACCACTGGAGGTTTCAGGGCGGCAAGTGGGTCACCTGCGGGAAGGCGGACAACAGCAGCCAAGGTACACCCCCGCACCTTTTCACTTCATATTTACATTATTCTATTAAAAAAAAACTTTAAACATCACGTCTTGTTTATTTGCCAATTCAGATATATTTTCTTTCTGTTGGGAAATTTTTATTTTAGGTAATAAAGTCTACATCCACCCGGAGTCTCCGAACACAGGAGCTCACTGGATGCGCCAAGAAATTTCCTTCAGCAAACTCAAGCTGACCAACAACAAGGGAACCAGCCACAGCACGTCCCAGGTGGCAAACTCAATTAAAAAAAACAAACAGAAGAAATAGGTGTCAGTCAGAAAATTTGTAATTTTATATTTGATTTACGATTTTTAAACCATATTTGTCACCATGAAACAAAAACAGGGATTTCCCCCGCTTGATTTTGTAAATAAGAACCCTTATTTCCATTAAAAGTGGTGCTTTGATATGAATGATGGTCAGTAACAAATAAAAGGTGATAAATCTGATTTTGTTTTGTCTGGTTGTGTGTAGATGATTGTTCTGCAGTCTCTGCACAAATACCAGCCCCGGCTGCACATTGTGGAGGTGGCTGAGGATGGAGTGGAGGACATCAGCAGTGACAATAAAACTCAGTGCTTTACTTTTCCAGAGACACAGTTTATAGCGGTCACTGCCTACCAGAACACTGACGTGAGTAATAGTACAGCTGTGTGTGTGTGTGTGTGTGTGTGTGTGTGTGTGTGTGTGTGTGTGTGTGTGTGTGTGTGTGTGTGTGTGTGTGTGTGTGTGTGTGTGTGTCGGAGATGTACTGGTTTGGTTGACATACCTGGTTTGATTTTTTTTTTACTTGTATATCTAAATTAAATTCTTTATCGTGTTTGGGTTAAAATCCTTCTTAACCCATCCCGGATTTTAAAAAAATATGATTTTTGACCTTCAGATGGACAATAGTGCTGATATGTATGTATGTATATATATATATATATATATATATATATATATATATATATATATATATATATATATATATATATGGATGCAACTTTCAAGTGTTTTGCACATTTTGTTTCTGCGAGACTTCCATCATTTAGACCCATTGAGCACACTATTGATCAATATTTCAGTGACACACACACACACACACACACACACACACACACACACACACACACACACACACACACACACACACACACACACACACACACACACACACATGTGTTTTGTTTTTTCCATTTTCTATTGTTTTTGTCAGATCACACAGCTGAAAATTGATCACAACCCTTTTGCCAAAGGATTCAGAGACAATTATGACTCGTGAGTATTCCACATCACATTGCATTAAATCCGTTAACTGAGAATTACATTTTCACATTTCCCACATTGTCTGTTTTTTCCTTTAAGGATCTACACAGCTCCGGAGCCTGACCGGCTCACCCCATCTCCAAACGACTCTCCTCGTGCCCACCAGATCGTCCCCAGCGCCCGCTACATGCAACCCCTCTTCCAGGACCAGTTTGTGAACAACCTCCCCCAGAACCGCATCTACAACTGTGAAAGAACAGTGCCACAAACCAACAGTCTCCTCTCACCTCCATCGGAGGACGGAACTTCGCAGAGGTGGTTTGTCACCTCTGTGCAGCAAGGGGGAAATAGCACCAGCACCAGCAACAAGCTAGATCTGACGCATTATGAGGGGGAATACTCCAGCTCCCTCCTCCCTTATGGCATTAAATCGCTCTCCATGCAGACTACTCATGCTCTCAGCTACTACCCAGACTCTCCTTTCACCACAATGTCAGCAGGGTGGGGGTCCAGGGCAGCTAACCAAAGAAAAGTCCCCCCGAGCCTGCCATGGTCTCCCAGACCCAGCCCTACTGCTGTTTTCTCAGAGGAGTCAGGGAAAGTTAAACTAACAGAAGAAGTGTACAATGATGCTCTGGTCAGCTCCTGGACAGAGACCCAGCCATCAGGTCAGTCCCCCAACAAGGCTGATTCTTATTCTATCGCCTGCAAGCGAAGGCGTTTGTCTCATAATGGTCCAAGCACAGAGGACTCACCTGCCAACAGCAAGTGTGATGTCTCTGCTGCACCTATCAACTCCTTCAGTAAAGAACCCCCCCTCACCAAAGGCTTGGCTTCTTTTTACTCCTTTTACACAAATCCTTGAGTTTTTGTCTTTGAAAATCCAAACCTTGTTTTGATTGTTTTTCATCAATAAGAGCTACTGTTTTGCTTTTGTTTACATGTAGCTTTGGCTTGTTTTTTGTCTTACCAAGATGAAAAAAAAGGTTTAAATTTAACTCTGAATTTTAGGGCACGTGTTCTAAATGCCACGAAATAAGGAAGTTCAGAGCTAAAGCATGTGTTTAAGGTGCTCCCCACAGCAAACATTGTGATGTGCATTTCATTGTTGCGTACATGTATGTGTATGTATGTGTCTGCCTTTAAAGTGAGATTGTGTTTACAGATTATTTATTAAAGGCCTGTTTATATAAATTTGTGCCCTCATTAAAGTACGTGAAAATAATACTTTATACATAGCCTCATTGCAAAGTTCTGATATTTGATAATAAAATGAGTTTGTGTTTTATCAGCAGTGATGATTTTAAGTGTTATGACAGGTTTACATTTGCTCATTTGAAAACGTTTGTTTATACGGACTTTGTCGCCCTCTAGTGGGTAAATTTTGTTATTGCAATAACAAATAAATTAAATCTCCGATTCGACGTTAATAGGGTCCCTAATTTATTTCCTATCACGGATCACGGACTAAAAACCAACATTCCAACGTATGAAAATAGTAAAGAGGGATTCATTTAAGTGGAAGAAACTATTCTGTCTGTCAAGATAAAAATCACAAGGCGTGTCACAAGAACAAACTAAAAAAATAAACAGATTAAAAAAGGATCATAAAAATGGGAAAAGTAAAAATGTGAAGAAAGGGGAAAAGAAAATGTATTACAAAATGGTAATCAGTGGATCCTGTTGGCATAATTGGTAGAAAGACCAGAATGAAGAGAAGTTTGAGCCGAGGTGAAGAATTAACGGAAGGTCATGCAAAACCAGCCTGACCAGGTGAGTTTTCAGCTGCTTTTTAAAGGAGACCACTGAGTCAACTGATCTCAGGCTGTATGGAGGCTATATTTACATGTATATGGAGGCATGATAATTATGTATTATCCATGTACACAGTTCTGTTCGGATAATTTAGTAATATGAGTGTCACACCTTATTAAATTCAAACAAATAATTTGTAATTTGAGTTTTACCAAGTTTTAATAATGGGCTGTTCTTTAAAAGGCAAACTAGTTTGGTACAGGACCCAAAATTTCCCAAGAGTCAGGGACTCATCTAAGGAAACACCTTACATACTGAGATGCATATACATTCTATGCTGGTAGTAGACTGAATATAGCTGATGGCGACATATAATTTTTTTTACATTATACTAACGGTTGTATTTATTATTATTATTATTATTATTATTATTATTATTATTATTATTATTAACAAATAATTGCTTAGGCGAATGTAACAGTAATTTCATCAATGGACCTTTTCTGGAACAATTCAATTAGCTGTATGACCTAAATAGCTGTTTAACTAGCTGTATTAACACGCTCTTTATTGTGATTTTAAATATTATTGGGTTTATTATTTGTAATTGCATTTAATCACATATTTCTTTGTTGTCCACCACTGTTGTGGGGCTGCAGAAATATTTGTTCTATTCTATTCTATTCTATTCTATTCTATTCTATTCCTGAGGATGAATGATTTCCTGTTCCAACATGACGTCTGTATTTACGCCGCTCTTTCATCATAGACATATAGTATTTAACTGTGAGTCCAATGACCAGTAGGACTCAAGGCGACATCTATATGTAAATATCTATGGTCAAAACGAGGAACCCAGCACGCACAAAGACTCACACGCGCGATTGTACCGTCCATCCTCCGACTGTAATTCTACGAAGGGATTGCCTTACCTAAGGAAAAAATAAAAGTAAAAATGATTTTTCACGCTAAGGACTGACGCTTAACCCACAAGATCGTTACCTCAGTAGCGAATCTGTCATTTATGTAAGTGTCAATACTTGTCACGCATTATTAACGGAGTTTATCAACTGTTCTTGTTAGCATTGATTTGGCTAGCAATGCTGTTAGCATCCTAGCCCCTCCGCTAGCGCGTGCCCTGACGTTGGTCAACGCAGATGCGTCACGATGTTTGTTTTGGAATACGGCAAGACTCGTTGTGTTTTGCCATTAACAGTAGAACAGACAACAAAACGAAGTGGTTCGCCGCTAAAACCACCTAAGGTCAGTGAGCGGCGAATGTCTGTTTTGACCAGAAATGCAACAAATGGAATGTCGGGGACTGTTCATTGTGTTTAAACCAACACGCTGCCGTCGGTTTCAGCTAGCGAAAAATGGTAAACACCACACGGCATGAAGAAAGG
Source organism: Nothobranchius furzeri (assembly GCF_043380555.1). NCBI lineage: Eukaryota > Metazoa > Chordata > Actinopteri > Cyprinodontiformes > Nothobranchiidae > Nothobranchius > Nothobranchius furzeri. The sequence continues at coordinate 46,034,884 of NC_091745.1, forward strand.
CCTGCATGAAGGAGTTCAGGGACAAGTGGCAGCTTCTCGGGCAACGGTGATATTTTCCTCCCGTTATAAAGAGCGATAGCTGCTGTTAGCTGGGGATGGTTGACGCTGGTTACATGGGGGAGTGTTAACTATTGTCAGAATGGTGTGCTGTCTTGCTCTTAATTTTTGTTCTTTTTGTTGTAAAGGAGGACCCACTCGAAAACGAAATGTTTCATCTCAAGTGGTTATTCCTCCGTATAAAATTATGTTTAAATAAATAAATAAATTAGTAATACATCCGAATAGTGTCCTCATCGAGCAGTTTGAGTTTCATTTATATGAAATATACGTAGTTTTGTGCGTTTTGACGTTTATCTCTTGTATCTGTGTGCATCTCCTAACACAAACTGGACACAGACACGTGTACTAGTGTAAACTATACATCTTTCTTTTTTCTTATACTGTAAACACCTTATTTATTTCAAGGGTTCGAGAGAACTGTCTGCAGTTTACCTGGCCATGCATTTTCTGGGTACCCTCTTTGTGTTCTGCTTATTTCAAATTTTATCAGGTAAAACATGAGGTATTTATCCCATTTAAAGGTAAACATGCTTGTGTTATAGTTTTAGAAAGGTAATATAAAATAAATTGTATCATTGTATGGACAGTTTTTCGGAAGACTTTGGCATCTTTTTGCTTTTGCGTATGCTGATTTTATGAAACATACCTCAGATTCTTCCCATAAATTTCATCATGCTGAAATTCCCCACAGGGACAAAAATACCCTGGACTGTGTTTATATGAACATTCCTAACAGCCACAGATCCCTCCCATGTTCTCACTTTGGTCCATCAGGACATATTTCTGTGTTCCTGTTTTGTCAACGTGTTTGTAATCAGTAATAAAAGTTAAAGTTTGAACAGATGAAGCAACAATTCAGCCCACAATTTGGTGCACATTCAGAGAAGTTTGAGCTGTGAAAGAAAAGTGATTATCTTTCCCAAATTGCCTCCTAGATAAAAGCATCTGCTGAATGAATGTGGGGTAATATATTTTCACATCACTGGTGCTTAGGTGTAATAGATGCAAAATAAAGATTTAACAGGTTTTTGTTGAAGTGCAGTGTGTATTTTATTCTAGAAACAGATTCAGATTTTTGTTATGAAGCTGACAATTTTATGAACGCTCATGACCATATGGTGCTCCGGTGGAAACGGAATGCTGAGTCGCTGCATGTCATTGTCTGTTTTGAGTATTTTTTGTTTTATAATGAGTGCTGGCCTCAGTGGGATGGGCCTCTTTGGCACAGAGAGGCGGAAGCTCCTGGTGATACAGGAGGAAGTCTGTCCTTCACTCTGTGTGAGCTTTGTGCTCACAATGTTCAGTTATTCAACAGAAAAAAAACAAATGTAAGGAGGTGTTTGCAGTGCCTTGATGATGCTGACACAGGCGCTTGTTGCAGAGGAGGCTGAGCTACCTTGGAGATTGGATTCTTGTGATTGTGTTTCAAGGCTCTCTTTGGATTTAAAGAAAAATCGGTGATTTAACAGAATTTATTTCTTTTTTTAGGACATGAAGAACATGAATCATGCAGGCCCATTCGACTTGACTTAGAGAAGACTAAAAGACGACTGTGGTAGAAGCTCGACCTCCATAAAAGGAGCAGAAATGGGGAACACTGCGACTAAGTTCCGCAAGGCTCTCATCAACGGGGACGAGATGCTGGCCTGCCAACTCTATGAAAGCAACCCACAGTTCAAGGAGGCTCTGGATCCCAGCTCTACATATGGAGAGTCCTATCAGCACAACACTCCGCTGCACTACGCTGCCCGGCACGCCATGATGCGCCTACTCAGGTCAGGATAGCGTCCAGATAAAAAGCCGTTAAATGTAATCAAAACATTCACCGGCTTGTTTTGATATGATGTGGTCAGTAAATATGAAAGGAGAATGTTATTAGTTTAGTTTCTAGCCTTTTTGGGATAGTTGTAATATGTTTTAGAAATTTGTGACTGATGCACCATTACTACTTTATTGGAAAAAAAACGTTGATGATTTGCCTCTATATGCCTTCCCGGCTGTCCCTCCACATAGCCATCTGCTCCCAGGAATGCAACATGCTGGGTTGAAATACATCAGGATTCCAAGAGCTTCTCATCTTACAAATCAACAACTTTGGATGTGTTTGTCATCATCCCCCTAAAGAACAAATTTTTTTTTTCTTCCTACTAATATAATTCATGCACTACCTGCTGTTTTAGGTGATGCATATTTAACACAGGTGGAACAAAATTCCCTAAATACTTTATATAAAATAATCTATAAGCGCAATTATTTTACATCTAGATGACAGCCGTTTTTTTGTATTGTGCTTTTATTTATTCTGTCCTTTGTTGATCATCGTATGAATATATTGGGACCAGCACCCTGAAGTAGCCATTGCAGTTTTCTACAGCATGTCCTGTTGTTGTAGATTGACAATAAAGCTTTCTAATTCTAATTCTTACTAAGATACTATGTGCTTTCTAATAGAGGTCGACTGATATTGGTTTTTCTATTGCCGATATGTAAGAGGCATGGTCAGCCGACACTGCCGGTTCTTTTGGGCTGATTTCCATGGCTGATATCTAGACATTCTCCTCCATATTTTCATGCTAAATTGTCATTAATAACATCGCTTGGTAAACAAAATTTCTGAAGCTGAATCAGTTTTGAACTCTGAATGTAACTGTTAAACCTTAACTTTGTGCACCACTCGATGTTAAAGTCAGACATCTAAATAAAGTTATTTAGAGTATTTATTATGTAGACATTATTAATAAATGTAAAAATACATTTAAATTAAATTCTGCAACAGCACCAGGCTGCCTGAGGATGTGCCGACTTAAAATCTGCTTTCCTAAGGATAAATATCTGCCAATACCGATGTACAGTACAGGCCAAAAGTTTGGACACACCTTCTCATTCAATGTGTTGTCTAATTTTCATGACCATTAACATTGGTAGATTCTCACGGAAGGCATCAAAACAATGAATGAAAACATGTTTTATATTCTATTTTCTTCTAAATAGCCTCCCTTTGCTCTGATTGCTGCTCTGCACACTTGGCATTCTCTTGATGAGCTTCAAGAGGTAGTCTCCTGAAATAGTTTTCCAACAGTCTTGAAGGAGCTCCCAGAGGTGTTTAGCACTTGTTGACTCCTTTGTAAATGGTCATGGTCATGAAAATAAAGAAAACACACTGAATGAGAAGGTGTGTCGACACTTTTGGCCTGTACTGTATATAAACGATAAATATAGGCCCGATATATTGGTCTACCCTTACTTTCTAATATGGCTCTCTTGCATATTAATTAGAATTAATATAGAATATTGTGAAACTTTCCTCTAAGTATTTGGCTAGTCTTCAACTTAATAAATGTGGTTATTTGCTTTTAGCTAGTTCCATGTTTTATGTTGTAAATCTGTTTAAATAGGCTTCAAACTGATTAGAGAAAAGCTAAATATATTTAACACTAAAGCAAGTGTTTGTGTGTGATTCCCTCAGGAAAAACATGTCAATCAGCTGCTAATCTCTATATTATCCTGTTTTTTAATTATTTTTTTAGGTCATTTCTCCTAAGCAAAGATGGCAATCCAAACAAGCGCAATGTGCACAACGAGACGTCTCTGCACCTTCTCTGCATGGGACCTCAGATCCTTACCTCCGAGGGGGCGCTGCAGCCGAGGATTTCACGACCGTATGAAGATGAACAGCGACGAACAGAATGCCTTCAGATTATCCTGTCATGGACTGGAGCAAAATTAGACCACGGAGAGTACGAGACCGCTGACATAAATGCCAGTGACAACAAGAAAAATACCTGCCTGCACTACGCTGCCGCCTCAGGCATGAAGACTTGTGTTGAGGTGAGGATTCAAAATCGTGTGACGTTTTAAAACGTAGACCAGAGGCTTCATAGGTGGAAACTGATGATCTCATCGAGATGGTGAGAAATTAAAAATCAAAACACAATGCATCTTTATCTTTTTAGTTTCTGGGTCAAAAACAAAGAAAAGTGAAACACAAACAGCCTTTAAATGACTCGTTCACTGAGAGACCATGTAATACTTGTCCTTTCTGAAATACGTTCGGTCACTCTGGGTAGCATATGCATGTGTACATTTTCTTCAGCCTCCATCGCCTGAATTATACACAGAAAGGAAATAAACAGGGAAATGCTCGGGTCAGAAAAATACACAGAAAGGAAATAAACAGGGAAATGCTCGGGTCTATTCTAAGCCACAGGGAAAATCAGCTTTCATGGCCCCGCCCACCCTGGCTTGTGTACAGAAAAGGAAAATACTAAAATCACTACTGTCATTTTAAGTTGTGTTACTACTAGGGTTGTCACGGTGTGAAAATTTAACCTCACGGTTATTGTGACCAAAATAACCACGGTTTTCAGTATTATCGCGGTATTTTTTTTAAACGTGCTATATTTTCACACAATTAAATAAACCCTGTATGTCAGGAAATATTGTCCTCAGTTTGTGTCTAAATTTTGCCTAAAATGTGTTATTTTGTAATTATGTTGTTTATTTGTTTACATTTTTTCCCTTTAGTATTTAAAATAGCAATATTTGCCCATCACTTCTTATTTTTTGTCTATTTGATGTCATTGTTTAAAAATATTAGATCAGATGATACTCAGTGCTCAAGTAGCCTTCTAATCAGATACTTTTTTACCCTTACTTGAGTAATAAACCCTATATCAGGAAAATATTGTCCTCGGTTTGTGTCCTTCCAGTGAGCTTTGCAGATGTGGGAAAATGTCATCAGGCAGTAATCATTGTTAAATTCATAATTATTCTCGGAGAGAGACCAACTCTTATCTGCCCCTGGGAACCCCATAATGCATAGCGTCATTTCAACATGGGGGTGTCCGCGACACGGTTTATATGCAGGTAGCGGCGCTGCGGCTGCTTTATATAGCGACTCGTTGCATTCCCCCTCAACCCAAATCCTCGGATCACGCATTTGAGCTAAAACGCTAACGTTAGCTTGCCTTGCGTTGACTGTAGAGTTGTGGGTGATGGTCACGCAGATGTGTCATGAGATTTGAAGCGTTGCTGCCTTTCACAGACACTTTTTCTGCACGTGCTGCAAACAGGATAGCCGTCTTCTATCAACTGTCCCTCGGCATTCTTCAGATATCCAAAAAATGCCCGTACTTCCCACTTTTGTCTTCTTTGAGGGATAAAAATGTCCTGAGCGTTGCCGTCTCCTCCTTTGGCCATTATTTCAGCTTTAGCTTCAAGAAAGTTTTGGTTGTAAACAACAAAGCGTGCATGTGTCGCCGGCAACTTCAGCAGATGATACGGTGGCTGGTAAGGGTCACCGCACCTACACCGCAGCCACGGTAACCCACCGAGATAATATAGTTTTTTAAAAACAAGACTGTTATTATAATTGTCAACTTTTTTACCGGGGCTTACCGCCACACCGGTTACCGTGACAACCCTAGTTACTACAAATATGCCTTCTGAAGTGACTTATGTTTGTGCAATCAGGAGTGTGATCCTCTATATCTCAGCAGTCCTGCCTCTGGTAAAATGGGTCAATAAAAAACTACTTAATCTATAAAACAATTAAATGCTTGTAGTTTTCGATAAGTAAAAACTGGAAAATGTAATACTTTATGTCTGTTTTTTTTAAGTTAATTTAAAACGAATGAAGAAATGCGTAAGAATTAAAATTTTTTTATCAAAGTTTGTAAAGTGGCTATGAAGTCATTCTGTTCAGAAGTGTTCAAAGCTGAAAGTAAAGATTTAACCAGTCACCACTGAGCCGAGGCAGTAAGACCAAGGTTTTTTTTTTTTTTAAAGTTTCTATGTTTAATATGAAATGGGACTGGGTCTTAATGTAACAGATGGATGTGCCCATAGTGGGATCACTAATGGACATCACTCGAATGGCATCACTCGAAGTTGGACCCCAGCTGGGTGGAAGATGGCTGCTATCATTAAGGACCAGTTTGTTGGACTTTTCAGTCTAAAAAGGACTGAAAATTTATTCCCAAACCTGCTGAAAGCTTCAGGGAGATTCTGTCCTCAAGCAGTTGTCCAGGAAAAAAAATGCACCGTTCTCCAGAGGGCCATGATGCCTTAGCAGGCAGTGCTCCATAACCCTCAGAGTGACCTGTAAAGGAGCACAAAGCAAGTAATGATCTGCCCCTCTTCTTGTCATTACTTGAACCCAACGAGGAGCTTGTGTCTCATTCTTTAGCCTGGGGTGAATTCATTACACCACTTTGAACACTAATCTAGACGTGGCTGCTGCTCCAGAGAACTAAACTAGAAGCTGAACAACTTTGTAAAGCTTGGTGAAAAAAAATCATGTTTGCAGAATGAGTATTATTTAAAGATGAGAAAGTATGTTTATGAATCCCTTTGTGTTGCTGATTTGTTATTCAGCTGATGGTAAAGCGGTGAAATAAGAAGAATTATTATTATGTGGCTTTGGAACTGTTCATGTGTGTAATCCCTTGGGTAGAAGAACCCTCCCATGATTTAGTTATATATTCATGACTGAGAGCTTTGGATTTAACAACAAAATTAATCCTAATAAATGCAAATTGTCTAGTAATTATGTACCGAAAAAATCTGATTTACTTTGGCTTGATTCTGACAGAGTCTGTTATGTTGTAAATTTGCACCTTTACCTCCTGTAACACAAAAATTGTTACATAAATGAAAAATCTGCTGCTTTTATGCTTCAACTCTTCCTCATTTATATTCTGATCGACATAAAAAAAGTTTTTAAACATTAGTATTAATCACTGACAGTATCAGTGTAGTTTTGTTTGTGTCAGCCTTTGCTAGACTGAGTTGGTCACAGTGAAGGAAATGAGTTCAGAAATTAACCACAGAAGGTCATTTCTTTTGCCTATTCAACCGTACCCATGATTTTCAAACACCCCATTCACGTTGTTGCATAGCTCCACCGTTTTTAAATCTTGGTACATCTTCTGGAATGCAGCCTGTGTCCAGTACTCTAAGCCACACTCTTCTTTTGCTTTGCTCTTGCTCAGTTACTGGTGCAGAGAAAAGCGGACCTGTTTTCAGAAAATGAAAACTGCGAGACTCCATGTGACTGTGCAGAGAAGCAGCACCACAAGGATCTGGCCCTACGCCTGGAGTCGCAGATGGTCTTCTCTCTGGCGCCCGAGGCTGAGGGTATAGAAGCTGAGTACGCAGCCCTTGACCGAAGAGAGGTACCGGATGAGAGCCAATGAGCCCACACCTTTGGTTTCATTCCTTTGTGCTGTGACTTTTATAGTCAGGACTAACATTTAGTGTTTTATTCTGCATCGTTTAAAAAAAATAAACCTTTTCATTTAGTTTAACAGTTATTGATGTTTTGGTTACAACCACTTTGAGCAAGCTAACAGTGATGTATTCAACTAGCCAAAGCACACACCTGGGTAGGATTACCTTAGTTTAAAGTCAACATTTCTAAAGACCTAAACATGAAAAACTTCAGAAAATTTAAGTTTGTTCCTGGTGGATCAGTCCAGTGTTTAAAACTTGTCTAGAATCATTCATATTTTATTTGTAGCTGCTTTTAATGGACATACTTACAGACAGAGGGTGTGTCCGAATCCACGGGAAGGATGCTTGTAAGAGTGCGATGACGTCACAGCGCAGCAACGAGTACTGTCCGAATTCCAAGAATACTCATTCTCACGTCCTCGCTCCGCCCACATTTCGAGGACGGGTCTGTTGTATCCTCACAGAACAAGGCTATCCCAGCATGTTTTGCGCGCCGGCTGTGGATTTTCAACAGGAAGAGAAAATGGGGAGAGCTACGAAGTTTTAAACGTAAGTTTGTTAAAAACTAGCCGTAGAAACCTTAAAAGCTTAAAGTGGTTCAGTTTATAGACATTTTTCATTTGTATTTTTGTTTTTTAAATTACATTTTAGGCAGAAATCAGCCAGAACGAGTTTGTATCGCGGGTCCCAGTTATTCCCGTCTGTGTGTGTGTGTAGCAAATTAAACTTGTCATTTGCTTTAAGGACAACGGAGCAAAGAAGCGTTTTTCTTAAGCTTAGAGGTGAAGAGTGAAGCTGTTTACACACAACCACAGAAGTTCTTCTGTGAAAAGTAGTTTTACATTCAGGGATTTACACAGCTGACACGTTTTAATGAAGTAAAAAGTTTGTGTGAAGAATATAATTTTTATCTTCTCATGTGGATTAATGTAAAAATGTGTTTATTGCCTTTTTGTCACCTGTGGTCTCTGATTTTTTCTGTAGGACTGCAGGTGTCCAGGGTCAGGAGAGGCTTTACCTGTTGTTCCTCCTGGGAGAGAGGCCTTCTACTGTCATCATTAAGGCTGTAGCGAAGCCTCGACGACGTCGACGGCTCAATTCTAAAAAATTGTCGACGTCAGATCCGGAAGTCGACGCACCGCGCCCACTTGTTGCATCCCCAGGAGTTTGTAAATAGAGGAGGAATCTGCCTGTTTTTCCTCTAGTTCGCCCTCTTCTCCGCCTTCACTAACATCTCCGCCAAATACCGAAGACCCGGAACAACGTCCGTCCACTACTAGATTATTTTCCTGTTTTGCCCCTCCGTCTCCCGGCAACGGACAACAACTTCTGGGGTCAGACGCTCTGCTTCGTCTCTACCGCAGATGTAGAAAATCACCGGGAGCGTTTCTCCCTTCATTAAGGAGCTTCTTTCAGACATTAGGAGAGCTGTTTTGGTGGTAGCAGTCTCTCCTCCGTGCTGGTCTGTTTGCTGCTGGGTGTTTTTGGTTTATTTAAACTTGGTAACTTGAACTTAACGTTGGTAAAGCTACTGTTAGCATCTTCGCTAACAGCTTCTTGCGTTGGGATAAGCTGTTACGTTTTGGTTTAGAGTTCATCTTTTTTGTGGTGCAGATCTCCCTTTTATTACATTTAGAGTGTTGTGGGTTTTCGGTTTAGTGTAAAATATCACCTTGAGTTTGGTTTAACCCGTAAGACCACTCGCCTCACGCACATAAGTGACCAAAACAAAGCAGCATGGAGACACTCCATCTTCTACCACCTCTCAGGCAGCAGCCTGCACTCCCAAGTTCTACACGTCACCAGAACATAACCAACCGCAACACAATAAAAGCAGTGTTATACAAAATGGAAGGCCTGTAGTGTTTATTCTCTTACAGTAAGAATTTATCAATTTTTTTGAGGAATTTATTTGAGATTTTCTGGTTTTTGTTAATTGTGCAATAGAAAAATAATCATTAGATTAATTTTCTAAATAGTCATTAGAATAGTCGACTATTCGATAAAATAATCGTCAGAATAATCGTTTTAAAAATAATCGTTTACCCCCAGCCCTAGTCATCATGTTAATGTTATTTAGCAGTTTGATATTTTAGCACATTTATTAAAACAAATACTAACCGATAACTCTTTATGGTCATTGATTTTATCACCAGTTTTATTATTACAGATGTTTTTTGAACATGTTACATGAACAGAAAATGAAAAGATGGTAAGGAGACAAGATTATTTATAATAGGTTAAACTTATTTACAGATCAAAACCAGTATGGACCAGTTTTGTACGGTTAAAGCAGGATTAACCTGAGTGACTCTTCCTGGATCATTTATTTAAACTGAGTGAGCAGGAAGTCTTTAACAGTGCAGCTGGATCTGCTGCAGGAGGATCCAGACGTGGATGGAGGACTGGAGCAGACCCGTGGCTGAACGTTTCTGGTCAGAGGAACATCATACAGGACGGTCTGCAGAGAGAGCTTTGGGATGCTTCCTCTCACTGTCCACTCCATCGTCCATCTACAGGGCCTGCTGGGCTGGCTCAGACGACGGCTGTTACATCTTTGTGAATGACTTGCCTGTTAACAGCAGTGGTGGTCTGCTGGTACCTCCTCCAGGACAGAGCACCACTGACCTCCTCCACACACATCTTCCTCAGGCTCATCCTCCAGACCCACAACTTCACCAGCACAGAGGCAGATGTGCAGCACAGTGCATGCTGACCTGTAACCCCCAAATTCCACTACCTCTGCTAAGCTCCGCCCCCGCCTTCCCCAGCCGCTCGCTTCCGAACTCAATTTTTACTGGTACCCGCTCTACAACGGCTCCGCTCCGGTGCGGAGACCTGAGGTGCGCAAACAAGCATGCGCGGGATTTTCGAGATCTTGCGATACAGTCCGAGCAATAAACGCGGAAGTTATATCCAAACACCCGTTGTGTGGGAGAAGCATCGAAATGAACCGTTTAATCTGCCCATCATTTGTGTTGAGAGATCAGCAGTGTTTGGATCAACAAAGTGTGTCTACTTTGATAGTGGAAACTGTATTCATGGCTTACTTTTGTGCATTTAAACTTCAGCCGCCATTGATAGTTGTTAAAAGTTGTTAAACCTGTGCATATGAAACAAAAGCGCTTTTTGTTTATCGATTTATTGTGAAATAACGGAAGTTGTGCTTGTTCCCTTTCCTGTTGGGCGGTTGTGATTCCTGTCCATTGACTGCGGAGGTGCTCCGGCGTCCGGCAAAATTAGGATCGATTCTATTTTTGCCGGACGCCGGAACAGAGGGCGGCGCACTGCCGCAGCAAGGCCGCAGTAGTGGAATGGCTCTGATTGACTACAACGGGACCGATTTTGCTGCGGAGTTCGTGCCGGAGCGGAGCGGAGGTAGTGGAATTTGGGGGTAATAGATTAAATGAGTTTGTTTGTTTTTTTATAGAAACATGTAAAACAAAACATAACCTGCAGTACACTGGTTCTGTTCAGTTTAAAGAAAAGCAGCAGGGAATAGTTAAATAAAAACTACAGAGAATTTACATTTTTAAGACAGATCTAATCATTATTAGGCTTAAGTTGAATAAACAAATGCACATTGAAAACACTTCAATGCTATTTTATTAAAAAGCCTGTTTTTTAAAGCATTTTACCCCCATTTGATGCAAAATAAGTTCTAAGGTCCAATTTACATTAGAAAACATCCTGCTGCATTCAACATTTATAATGCATTTGGTTTATATTAATTACCTACATGAAAATACTCTGTAGTAATGTGTTGTGTACGTTTAACAAGTTCATTCTGTAGCTTAAAACATACATGAAACCATCTAAAGTTAACATGTAAGTTCTGAAAGCTTATAGAATAAACAAAGTTACTTTACCTGAAAACGGTTGTGAACAAACACTGTTGATGGACGTGAAGCTGCTGTAGCTCCTTAATATTCCTGCTCCATTTTCGCTAGCTTTAGCATTTTTCCTTTGCGTGTAGCTGCCGCCACGGCTGTGACGGGACCTACGGGCCACCGTACAGGTGAAGGCTAGACTGTCCGAATTCAGAGTCGCTAACTTCCGGTTTTAGCGGTCTTCAAGGACCCGGCCTTGCTAGACCGGCGAGGACCCGTACTCATAAGCATCCTTCTTGTGGATTTGAACACACCCAGAGACAGACTGGCTGAGGTCATATGACGCCCATACACATCAGTCCTTTGTTAGGGTCATGGTGCATGGCTAAATCATGCCTCAGCGCTCATCACAGTGCCTGCACTACTTCTCTTCTCCCTTTCCCTACCTCCTACATGCATTTCCTTTTGTACCGCTTTATTTTTCTCCTTTTCTGTTCTTGTCAACAGTTTTGTTTCTTTACGTTTTGTGTGTAATCTCCTTTATTCCAGTTGTATGAGGGCCTGCGGCCTCAGGATCTACGGAGGCTGAAGGACATGCTGATAGTGGAGACAGCTGACATGCTGCAAGCCCCGCTCTTCACTGCAGAAGCTCTGCTACGTGCCCACGGTACAGTTAGAGTAAAAGACACAGATATGAAGTATCTGTCTTCACGCAGGTCCCTCTGAAGTTCTCCAGTGAAGCGTAGTGATCAAAACAAACACCACGTTCAGCCATGGGGAAAAACTGAACTTGGTTTTCATTCTATGAAAAAGACAAGAAAACCAAAACACTTGGATTTTTAAACTAATTTATTTACACAAAATTATATTTAAAGTAGCGTGCTGTGGGAAAGTTAAGCCTCAGAAGTGAGTGACTGTTTTTTTAATCACAGTAACTTGATACAAGCATTTGGCAGAATTATCCATCAACTTCTGAGTATAACTTTGTAGCTATTTTCTTAAAAAAATATACATATTTTGTTTAAAATATTCAGTTTGCTTTAAATTTTTATGTACTGTAGTTTAAAATCAAAGATACAGAATAATATCACTTATGTACATAAAACTTCTGTAATAAACCCAAACATTTCAAATGCCAAATAGTTAGTTTTAGATTCTTGTCTTGGTAAATATGATGAAGACATCAAACTTCGTTTACTCTAAAAGGCTAGTTTTATTGTTGTTTTGAGGTAACACTTCTCTTGTAATGATCAAAGTTACGTAAAAAAAGTTAAATGTCAAATTTATGCAATCTCTTTCTGATTTATACATTTTAAAAAGTGGTTTCTCTGCTCCAACTCACTTGATTCAGTGGTTGAATCACTTGTGCAGCAGTGCAGGCTCTGCAGAAGCCTGTTAATCAGCTACTAATTAAAATCAGGTGTGTTGAAGCAGGGTTAAAACCAAAACGTGCTGGATACCGGCCCTCGAGCCCCAGACCTTTGAAATAGTTTGGAGATTTTCTTAAATCCTTCAGCAGACTGATGTCACATTTTCTTCTGTGGTTCTGGGGGTAGTAACGCCATCCATCCATCCATCCTCGAAACCCGCTTATCCACGAAGGGTCTGGCTGGGGCTGGGGCCTATCTCCAGCTGTCTTTGGGCAATCTGTCCAGGGTACCCCGAGCAGGTTGCCAGGCCATTGCAGTGCAAGTGAAGCAACCCCGTATACTGTATATCTAATGTGAATCTCTAATCTAGAATTGATTGACTTTAAAGTTAAACATGTTTTCCAATGTGCACTTTTCATATGATTTTTGCACGTTTTGCCAGATATGCTGAAAATATCTTCAGTTTTTATAAAATGTACACAACTCAACCCCTAAACACCAGAATTTATTATCTTAGTAAATTTATGTGTAAACAAATAGCTTGTTAATATTTGTCCCTTGACTTTTATGTATTACAGATTTGTACCTTTTTTCAGTTTACAAAGGAATATACAAAGTTTACTGTCCTCTTCGCAACAAGCGGCGTCCCTCGGGTTGAGGTGCATAGTGTTAAATAAATAGGGTAAAGAAGAGGATAAATGGGTAAAAATAGAACAAAATAAGATGAGATGGTAGCAATCAGTGCAAATTTAAGTAAGAGATAATAAATGTCTCATTTAAATGTACAGGAAATATATTTTTCTCTGTTTTACAAAACTACTTTTTTGTTTAAACTGTGAACAAAGGTAGCTTTAAAAACGGCTCCCTGGTTAACATCGCCTGGCTCAAATGCTGTAGCTGTGTGTTGATCTGTGTGAACTACATACAGATGCCTGTGGGAGCTCTTAAGGAAGCAAGCAGTGCTATATTTACTCCCCTCTATTATGGGAATGCTGCCTGCTTGTTGGAAAGGGATGAGACATTTTAGGACTTTTGTTAATGTCCAGAAGAAGATCTCAGGGGCCCTGCACATCATCCAATGCTTGTAAACATGAATCTTTTCCAAAACTTCTCCTTGGTGCTCGTCTGCTGCTGTGCCTTCCTGTCAGTCCACAATCATCATTTCCTAAATGTGGAATAAAACTTTTAATTTCAGACTCCTTTTTTTAATAGCTCAAGGCTTGGAGATAATGTTATACTCATTGATTAGTTTTAATTGAATGGAAATGGGGCGAATTGTTGCAAAATTCATTATCTAAACGAGGCCATTTAGAGTCGGAGGCATTTGATTGCTGGTGAAGCGTGTCTCCAGGCTGATAATGTCCTAATTGCCGCTGACCGGGTCATGTTCCTTTATTTTAAGAGGGGAGAATATTGAGACTCAGACGCAGTCCACAAGTCGTTCACAGTTAATGCTGAAAGAGCTTCAGAATGAACAGCTATTCTAAAAGAAAAAAGCAGGTGGCAGCAGGTCTTTGTGGTTGGGAGAGGGAATGTTATGGATTCAGTTTAGGATTGGATTGAATTTACATGATATTGTATGTTTCCTGTTCTCACCCATGTTTAATTGAAGCCTAATTATATTTAAAGTATATTTGCCAATCTCATATTTCAGGGGTGTATATTATTATTTTAATAAGCAACCTTTTTGCTTCAGATTGGGACAGAGAGAAGCTCTTGGAGGCCTGGATGAGCAATGCCGAGGAATGCTGCCAACGCTCAGGGGTACAGATGCCTAACCCACCTCCTAGCGGCTACAATGCCTGGGACACCCTGCCGTCACCACGGACACCTCGCACCACCCATTCCTCCATCACCTCACCTGAGCAAGTCAGCCTCATGCCTTCTGATGAAGAGGCTTCTCTGGTGAGAAAACTCCCACCCCAGTAGATGTGCACTGACGCATGCAGTGGTCCATTTTGTACAGAACACACAATTTTGTGTTTGTGCACCATTACAGTCATAGATTATGGGGACTCTTATAGTCAGGCTTTTTGTGGAAATCTCAAACTACATGACGATCAGCAGAGACTCATTCTAAAAATAAAAAAGTCAGGCAGATAAGAATCATTTAAAAGCTTCAATAATTAAAGGGAAAATGATATTTTGGTTCTTTAGTAGGGTTGCTGACCTTCCAACGTGTGCAGATCTTGTGTGTTTGGTACACACTAAGAGTTCAAAGTAGACTAGTAAAATTGAATGTCCACAGCCAAGGATGTCTGGTCAGTTTGAGTGATTGTTCTCTGAAGTGTACATCAGCAAGCATCTAGACAAAAGGCTGAGGGTAAAAAAAGATGAACAAAAGAAAATTGTAGCGATAACAGAGTTGGACTCCTTCCTCACGCTTTCTTCCACTTGTGAAAAAACTAAGTCGGAAGAGCAGAGTGAGCTGCTAATTTAGCTCCCTTCATCTTGATATGTCTGTTCCCTTTTCTTTGTGCAACTCTTTGAACTCCTAAAAGATAAATGAAGAAGGAAAGCTTCAACTTGTGTTCAAGACTTTGTTAGCTCACTTGTTTGTTATTTTTGAGTTGACAGTGGGGAAATCGACTGTTGACGAAGTGTTAGACATGTTTAAAGGTGCATTTTAGAGTGACGGTGGCTTCCATACTGGTGAGAAACGGAGAAATAAAAGAGCGGACCAGGACAGTTCTTTGGATACTCACACATGATCCTTTTAAAGATGTGGAACACTGAAAATTCATTGTTTAATGATTACTTCTGATTCTGATGGGATTTTCAGATTGCAAGTGAATATTAGGGTTTTCTCTGAAAATTGTATTTGTTATGTTGACCAATGACTAAAACAGGAAACCGAGGCTAAAAGCACTGATTACAACTTCTACCCGTTTGTCAAACATAAAATGACATATTTGAATAAACAAAAGTAACTGGTAATAGAGTAGTATTGTAGCTTTTTGTTAGCTACATAATTAATATGTATTATTTAGTTTTAGACGTATCTAAATTATCTCTAGTTGATACACAACTGCAGCTAATGATTGTTGAAGCTGACAGATCTGACTTTTGTCTGTGAAGCTGTGTTGTATTTGTCATAGATATTCATTTGAAGTGACTCCTAATAGACATGGTGGCACTTAGCAAATCTCCCCGCTGCATTAAAGGGCTCGTTTAAAGCTTACAGTAGATTTTTATCATGTTCTGCCTGTTCACAAATCAATCATGGCATTTTTGAAGAACAGTGCCTACCCTTTGTCTTGAGTAGGTCAGTCTTGCAGTGTAACAAGGCCAACGTGGTTGTGGCTCCTGTTTCTGTGGGTGTGAGAAAACCTCTGCGACTAGAAAAGTCATCAGAGCCACTTGGTGAAGGAGAGGTCGTAACTTTGACATAGCAGCTTTTTCGTGAATCGAGTACTGTTACTGTGTGCAGTCACACCCACTGAAGTGCCTGTTTATTCGGGGCTTGACTTTCCCATCCATTATAAACCACTGGATGATACAATCAGGCCTCCCATCAGAATATCAGCACTGGTCACCGTATTCCAGGTCCGTGGAATTTCAGACAAAACCCCTTTAATGGGAATTATTATGTTTCAACCCATAATGAAAATGCATGAATCGAGTGCTGATTTAATGATCATAAGTGGCTAAACAATGCTTCCATACACAGTGGAAAATCTTGGTGAATGATGATCACCTTTTTCTGCTTTGTAGTGCGGTATCTGCTTTTCTTCCATCTCCTTCTTTGAAGAACCTGTTGACATGTCCTGTGGCCATGAGTTCTGCAGATCATGCTGGGAAGGGTAAGTAAAAACAAAAACCTGGATCTGATCTAATGCTGGACCTTCTACAAATGCCGGGGTCGAGGTCAACATGAATAAATAAAGGCTTTCTACAAAAAAAAGCAGGCAGGAAATATAAAAAAAATAAAGCTTGTCATTAAAATGTGCATACCAATGTGAAAAAAAATCCATTTTATGTGGACTTTTATTTTAAATAAGCAGTTTTATGGTAATATAATGCTGTTTTTAACACAGAAAGCTTGTCGAAGCATTTGTCTGGGTGACATAATCCTACATTTAGAACTGCTTTGATTATTCTGGTCTGTAGTTGCATATGGTAGAATGGAAGCCTTGTGGAAAACCTGGGGGGTTTCTAATCAGTTATCTTCAAGACATACTTTTGATTTCATACAGTCCAGAAAGTCAGGTGTGTAGCTGATTGAGGAAGTGTGGTTATTATTCTGCCATCTCTAAAAGATTTGTTTTTGTTTGGATCATTACGGTAAACAGTCTCTCTCTCTCTCTCGCTCTCGCTCTCGCTCTCTCTCTCTCTCGCTCTCTCTCTCGCTCTCGCTCTCAAAAAGCCTGACTCAGATAAAAGCCCGCTACCATAAGCAGTTTAAGTAAATACAAGCCCTGCGTTTATCAGGGTTTGGCTTGGGAGGTGTTTTATCAGCTTTAGGTTTTTCAGGTTTTATTAAACTGATCTTTTTAAGACCCTCATTGATGTTTGCAATCTCCTACAGGTTTCTAAATCTAAAGATCCAAGAAGGAGAAGCCCACAACATATTCTGTCCAGCCTATGATTGTTACCAGCTGGTACCTGTTGAGGTCATAGAAAGTGTTGTTTCTCGAGAGATGGACAAGCGCTACCTCCAGTTTGACATCAAGGTAAATTCCCATTAGTTTAATAAAAGTATGAGCCACTGAAAGGATGAAACACTTGACTCCTTTGGTGCATCATTGTCACCACAGGAAGTTATCACCAGCTTAGCAGAATAAGTTGTCTATGTGCTTTCAGGTTTAAATCAAACTTGTCTTCTTTATTTCTGTAAAGGCATTTGTAGAAAACAATCCAGCTATTTGCTGGTGTCCTGAGGCAGGATGTGAGAGGGCGGTGCGCCTGAACACTCATGGCCCTGGGACCTCCACTATAGACCCTCTGTGTTTTCCCCTCCTTCGTGCACCTGCTGTAGACTGTGGCAAGGGCCACCTCTTCTGCTGGTCAGTAACCACTCCATACATATCTGTACTCTTACTGGAAAACTCAACATGTTTACACTCATTTGTAGATGTATGTAACATAAACAAGTCAGGTGTTTCTTTCCATTATGCTTTTTCAGATTATTATTTTTACGGATGTCCTGATCCGATCACATGATCAGAAATCGGCCCCGATCACGTGGTTTCAGACTGATCAGGACTCAGGCTTTACTTCCCGTTCCAAGCCCCGATCCGGACTTGGATACTGGGTTCAAATTACAGGAGAGCAACTTGGTTCTCCTAAAGGTTGTCAGGCTCTCCTGATGCCCTTAACTTCCACACCCAGAAGGAGCACAAAAAAGATCCAGTTTTTACCTATATAATATTATATTATATTATTTATATGGACTCAGAGTAGCGGGGATTCTTTTCGGCAGAGATGCAGAGCGGCAGGCAGACCGCTGATTCTTCATGAACTCCAGCTGCGTTCTGCATACGGCCACAGTAACATTTTCCATGTTTCTAAATGGCGTCACCAAAAAATATACAAATAACACACAGTCATTCGTGTCTGTTCATTTTCTCTCTGGTAAGTTCTGTCTGTATTTGAGCATGACGTGTGGACGCGCTTGCGCTGCAGCGCTCGTCACTGGTGCAGCCGGGCAGCGCGGCGAACACTTCGCTTGTTTTGTGGTCAATAGATCAATTTGATCTTCTAGTTAAAAAAGTTACTTGTGAGGTGAAAAAGAAGGAAGCAGACAGAAGTTTTTCTGGAGGACTGGGAGATGCAGGAAGATCAGAGACAGACAGGACAGGAAGATAGGAAAATAAAAACCAAGAAAACAAAACAAAGTTCTTAAAAAAAATAAAATGTAGGTAGATTGATCCCACTACACGTTTGTACCTGTATAAAGCAATAATTTATCAGCATGTAGTATTTATATAGTTGCCCAGGGACGTATCTAAGCATTTTGGGGGCCGAGGCAAAGTAGACCCCTGCCAGGTATTTTAAGCTGAAGTGCTATCTGTTTTTATATTAGACTTTTTTATATTTGCAACAAAGTCCAAAAGTGATGAATTTATGTTATTTATTACTTGATTGTTCAAGCTACCTCACAGAAGTGATCTGTTGTTAAAAATTAAACTAAAAAGGCAATTAGGTAAAAAATAAGGAACATTCTGGAACTGTTTCTTCCTTTTCTTTATTTTTTTTAATGAATCAAAAGTATCGGATCGGGACTCGGTATCGGCAGATTTGCAAAATCAAATGACTCCGACTCGAGGGCAAAAAAACCTGATCGGGACATCCCTAATTATTTTCATATTATTCAATCACGGAGAGGTCTTCGTCTTCCTCCGCTTATCTGGGTCCGGGTCGCGGGGGCAGCATCCCAATTAGGGAGCTCCAGACCGTCCTCTCCCCAGCTTTCTCCACCAGCTCCTCCGGCAGGACCCCAAGGCGTTCCCGGACCAGATTGGAGATGTAACCTCTCCAACATGTCCTGGGTTGACCCGGGGGCCTTCTGCCGGCAGGACATGCCCGAAACACCTCCCCGGGGAGGCGTCCAGGAGGCATCCTGACCAGATGCCCAAACCACCTCAACTGGCTCCTTTCGATCCGGAGGAGCAGCGGTTCTACTCCGAGTCCCTCCCGAATGTCCGAGCTCCTCACCCTATCTCTAAGGCTGAGCCCGGCCACCCTACGGAGGAAACTCATTTCGGCCGCTTGTATCCGTGATCTCGTTCTTTCGGTCATTACCCAAAGCTCATGACCATAGGTGAGGATTGGGACGTAGATCGACCGGTAAATCGAGAGCCTGGCTTTCTGGCTCAGCTCCCTCTTCACCACGACAGATCAGCTCAGCGTCCGCATCACTGCAGACGCCGAACCAATCCGCCTGTCGATCTCCCGATCCCTCCTACCCTCACTCGTGAACAAGACCCCGAGATACTTAAACTCCTCCACGGAGAGGTGTCACTGTAATTTAATCATCTTAGTAAATTTCCTTGTACAAGTGCTTATGTAATGTGTGTGTGTGAGAGAGACAAGTTCTACAAAGGCAGAATAACACAGATGCTGTATTGTCCTCCACCTTCTGTTCTCTGTATTCCTGGTTTTCACACTGCCCCTGCAGTTCCCTTTCTGTTACCACTCACCTTCATCCCACCACTATTAATCCTACCTAATTATAATAATGAGACCTCCGTGCATCTCACTTCAATAAACTGGTGTTGAAAGTGGCTTTTGGGTTTGCTGAGTAATTTAATAAAAGCCGTTGTTAAGATGAAGAGATCTTACTTGTGTTCGACATAAACATAAACATGAGGAGCACATATGGTTTAGAGACAAAACGGGTCACCCAAGGATGGTAATCTTACACGAGCTCTGCATTATATTTATGTTCTTTTTTTAAACAAAAGAAGTTGACAAAACATCAGAGTGTGTTTTTGTTTTCCTGTTTCCAGTTTATTGGTCTGTATTTATTCCAGGGAATGTCGAGGGGAAGCCCATGAGCCCTGTGACTGTGACACCTGGAAGTTGTGGCTGCAGAAAGTCACTGAGATGAAACCTGAGGAATGTAGGTATTCAGTGTGATTTACTATCTTTATGTTCAGCATCTTTGACACATTTAGCCACTTCTCTACATTTCCATCCATTTTATTTTATGAACTGTGTAAATCAAGTTTGTTTTTTCTATACATTATGGTGTTTTCTACGTCAGTGTTCACATCAAGCTGATTAAGTTATTACATTCTAAATTGTTCTAACAAAAGGTTAGTCCATTAGCCAATCACATTGGAGACTAGACGAGTGATTAATTTGGAACCAAACTGTCTGAAATGTGTTAACGGTAAATCAGTTAATGACACTGTTTTCATAATAAATTATTAATTTAATTGATCGTCGTACTTATAAGGAGACTGCAGAGTTTAGGGGCAGTAATTGGACTGTAAGCAATGCAGTAGATGATTTAAAATGCCCCAAGTTGCTCCTAAGTGCCATTTTGCTGATGTGACAGTAGAAAGATAACGTCAATTATTTTGTTTTGGGACCATCTCCTCCTTCGATTTCCCAAGATTCTGTTTCATGTTGGCATTTCAAACGAGAGATCAGAGATGGTTTGATAATAGCCAATTACTCTGTGTGTGTGTGTGTGTGTGTGTGTGTGTGTGTGTGTGTGTGTGTGTGTGTGTGTGTGTGTGCTTAGGCATATTGGGAGATGTCTAAAATATCTAAGCACACATTATTCAGACAGGACAATTTCCCGCTCACCGTAACGGTCTGTATTGATGTTGTGGTAATAGCCATTTTCATTTGATCTCATTATGCTTTTATTTGTTGTTTTTACCTCCTCCTATCCCCACTGAAGTAGCAGGTGTGAGCGAAGCTTTCGAGGATGCAGCCAACTGCTTATGGTTACTCACCAACTCTAAAGCCTGCCCCAGCTGCAAGTCTCCAATACAGAAAAACGAGGGCTGCAACCACATGCAGTGTGCTAAGGTGAGTCTAGATGGGTAGTTTTTACATTAGAAAGACGGTGTGTGAGCCTCTGTTTTACTTCGCTGAATGAAAGTTAATTAGCTTCCGAGAAAATTACCTGGTTGAAACGACACATCTTACCTATTGCTAATGTCCTAATTTGCAAGACATTGTGTTTAAATAACATGGAACATTTTACTCTGTTTTCAATTGATGACATCAAACTATTATTACATTATTACAATTCATGAATGTTTTTATCTGGTAACATTTTGCTTCGGAGTGTAGCAGGCTTCATTTGATTGACACAAGGAGACAAAGAAAACAGGAGGAAGATCAGAGAAAAATAAACTCAAGTTTCTTTAGTCTGGGGCCATTTCAAGCAAAAGACTGGGTCTATTTTGAAATCAAATTAACGTACCAGAATCCAGTCTCAGCAGAAAGCTAAAAGGTGCTGAAATGTCAATCGTATTTGATTGCAGCACAAAGTTTGTTCAAGTGTAAAGAATCCAATTTGTAAAGCAAATACAGTCACAGGAAAAAGTCTAAACAGATTTTATTTCAACTCTGTGAGGTTTTAGATCAGGATAAAAATGTCCTAAGGTGAACATGTGTGACATTACAGAGCTTCTCTTAGCTGGTCTGGAGCATACAGGTTTGTGTTTACACAAATGTTACAACCTGGAAGATATTTTCATTTCAGTGTCACACACTTGCACACAGTTCAGTATTTTATTTGTTCTGAAAAGGAAACTTGTGAGCTATTAATTTTTCTGAAAGTATTTTTGAGTTAATTATGGTTTTTAACCTCTTAAACCTGACGGACCCGGTACCGGGTCCGGAATTACTTCCGGTTTTAAAGTCGTTCCAAAATCATGCTCACTGTTCACCAGTATAACCAAACTACACATGTACATAACGGGAAGAAGCTAGTCTAAACAATAAAAACATTGTTTTCCACCCCAGCAACACCTAATTCACACACTGAACCTTTAA
The DNA here is from genome assembly GCF_043380555.1 of Nothobranchius furzeri. NCBI lineage: Eukaryota > Metazoa > Chordata > Actinopteri > Cyprinodontiformes > Nothobranchiidae > Nothobranchius > Nothobranchius furzeri. Next base: position 46,056,839 of record NC_091745.1, read on the forward strand.
ATCAACCGGAAGGAAAAAACACCTACTTCACATATTAAGCAAAGCCTGAGAAAAACACACAATAGAATTAATTCTAACAAACAAACAGATGGCTTGTTTTAGTCAATTAATTAATGAAATGATTGAAAGTAATAAATAATTTAAAATAATCCAAAGATGCAGCCTCAGTTCTGTGTCCTTGAAGAGAACAAATATGGAGATAAATGTACATGAAAGTCAGTTTTATTGATGTAGAGTAGTCATAAATAATGTTGAAACAGTTTCTACGACACAAAATGAAAAGGTAATTGGTAAGTTTTTTTTTAATGTAATTTAGCATTCTGGGAAACAGTCTGAAGCCTTTCACAATTTTACACTCAGTCCAGGAATTAAGCAGAAATGTTGTAAGCAGGCTGGCTGTGAGGAATCAACATTTGCTTTAGTCCTTCTGCAAGACTGCAAAGTAATAATGAGACTGAGCTATCACTCCACTATACAGTGTTATGAATATATATTTAGTGTTGAGATGGGCAGGATCATGTTATAAAATTAGTGCTAAAGAGATAGATACCAACACATGTAGTTAAGTCACTGACTCAGCATTAACCCATTCGGGTACATCATGACCCCTTAGGCCTAATTTATACTTCTGTGTCTGCGTCGTACGGAGACGCGCAATGCCATTATCCATCGTTGCAAGAGCTCTCCACCAGGCACGCAAGGACAGATTGAGTCAAGCCCACTTTTCTAAACATTCGTTGAACAAGATGAAGACCATGATTAGTCAGGTCGCCGCTTCCCTTAAATGTGTTAACAGCGCCGCCATTGCCCCCTCAAAAAATAAGAAAGCCGACGATATCTAGTGGCAGGCAGAGAGCAGCGTGAAGAATTCCTTTCGTATTAACTCTAAAAATATCAATGTGTTATTCACCTGTGACTGGAGTATACAGATCCGCAGCAAGCACTTTATTCTTGGACGGAAATGACGGGAAACGTTAGTTTTTAGAGGTGACAAGTGCATGAAGAGGTGGAGGAGAATGTGGGACAAATTTATTCATGTTAAAAGGCCTCTGAAATACAAAAAACAGTATAAACACAATAGTAAATACTCCATCGTGGACCAGATGCATGACTGGATTTCCCAGAAAAGCGCTACGCCCTCTGTTATCCTGGCAGGGAATTGCTTAGCAACACTCCCCAGGTGACGGAGAAATTCAAAGGCAAAATGTCTCCGTCAGTGCGTGTGAATGTCTTCCTCACAGAGGTAGCATAAACTAGGCTTAACCCAGCAGATGATTAACAGATGGATTAACTGTTAAATGTAAAACTTCTCTGTTTGAGTCAGCTATTTGAAGATGGTTTAAGGTTACTGTCTGGGTTTGTACAATAGTTAAAAAAAACACTCTTTTGCCAAAAAACAGTGGAGGATAAAGTTATTCCATGTTGTCAGATAGGAGAAAAATCGGTGGGTTTGTCATAGGGATGGGTACCGAATTCGATACTTTTTAAGGCACCGGCCAAATCCATAGCACCGATTCACGTCATATGAAACTGTGCCTTTTTTCGGTACTTGTGCCACACGCCGGCGCAAGAGCATAATGTCGTCAGTCACTGTGGGCGAGCTGTAAACATAGCATGGCAGACAGGAAGCATTCTGAAGTTTATATCAACTTCACTAAATGGGATGGGTAACTGGGTGATGATGACACCAGTGACAACAATCTGCGTATGAGGCATCTTATGGGCTCGACACACGGGAGGCGACATCGCCTCTCCTCCATTCGTTTTCAATGAGACATGCGCGACAAAGCGATAATCGCGGGTCTCTCTCCTACTAAGCGAAACGCGAAAAACGTGCGTGTGAAATTTTGCACTCGTGCACGTGCCGTGCACGGACGACCCAGCGACGCGATCCCAGAAAGTTGAACCATTTTCAACTTTTCATTGCTGTCGCTCGGACGAGGACCAATCAACGGAGGTTTCATTCACTGACCAATGAGCGGACAGGATGCTCCATACATCTCCGAGCAAACATGAAGGAGAAGTTGATTATTATTATGTTTTATATAGTAAAATCAGAAGTAAGATTTCACATAACTCTATCAGCACCTTGTGAAACATCATATCTACCACTTTAACAGCTTAAATAACCTTAATTCCCTCCAACGTGACACAGCCAAACAAAACAACGGAAGTTTCGATTTCGCCATGGAACAGAACGCGTAGACGGCTTTGCCGCTGGCCGCTGCCGCAGATCGCCTCCCGTGTGACAGGTAATAAAAGCGACAGCGACAAATTTCGCTGATCGCGGTCGTTTGTCGCCTCCCGTGTGTCGAACCCATTAATCTGCTCCAGCAGCAAAATAAATTGTTCAAGATCACATTAGCTTGATAGTTTAGTTTTTGTTTACATAGCTAATGGTGAATTTGTGTTCTCCTCAGAAATTCCAACTTCCGAGTAGGAAAAATTAACAGTTTGAAAATGAACGGCAAAAAGGAATGGGGATTCACAATAAATTTAGTTCACAGCAAAAATGTTTGCTTCAGTGTAATTAGCAGTTTATGAAACTACAAGGACCCACCATCACAGTTTGTCCAGAGGGGAAAGGAGAGGAACAGGAGCACATGGAGCTGGTTTAGTTTGTGAAACACCTCAATATTAAAATACAAACTGTTGTATGTATCGAAGGTTGCTTTAGTTTCATTTGTAGTTTATAACACATGGTCTCCTCATCAGAGTTATTCCAGAGAGCATAGAAGAGGATTTGGAGAACATGGAGCTGGATTTGTTTTTGCGTCATTTAGAAACAGTTGTTAAAGCTTTTCATATTGAAGAATTTTGTACAACAGTAAGATGATAAAATACAACCAGTTGTATGTCATTTATCATGATATTTATCAAATATAGTTATATATTGGGAAAATAATATATATTTAATTAACCCTCAGGCTTCATTAGGGACATGTTTGTCCATTTGGGCAGTTTTTTTTAGCTTTTCTTTTGGATGCCATTTCACCATTGTTTGTGCATATGGCACAAAATTTTGTCGCAAATCCCCTTTTTTTGAATTTTGAAAATAGACCAAGGGAACACTATGAAAAAAGCCACTACAGTAATCCCTCGTTTATCGCGGTAGATGCGTTCCAGACCTGGCCGCGATAGGTGAAAATCCGCGAAGTAGGGACTCCCAGCATGCCCCTCGCGGGGATTCCCTCCACGTCGCACCTACGTCACAAACCGCGGCTATAAACGGAAGTCGCCTTTCCAGCTCACCACTCAGTCATCGTTTCTTCAGATTCATGATCAGAGTTTCCAACCTACCGATCAATCCAACGAACTATCAGCTCATAGTAAGTTATCTTACTTACTTCTGGAAAGCCCGGCATTTCCGTGTCACTTCGTTGACGCTCGAACGCTCGGGGGTTTCCTAGATCAGCCGGCGTTTCACCGACGCTATCACTTCCGCGTCTGTGAAACCACACTCCCTACAAGAACTCCCGAATCCAGCCGACCTGTCTGACATACAGTACTATATTTAATTATCGTATGATCACATTCTCTTTTTGTGGGTAAAACTCAAGAAAAATTTTTTTTACTTGGTTTTTTTAGTTTTATTACAAAAAGTGCATTTTATGATGAAATTGATGAAAAAAAAAAACAAGACTTTCTTGATATTTTGCATAGAAAAATACCGCGAATCAGTGAAAAATGCCGCAAATCTGCGAATTCCCCCTGAAAAATGCTCCAAAGAAAAAATCCGCGAATCCGCGATGAACGAACCGCGAAGTAGCGAGGGATTACTGTATACATAGCCACTGTAGTCATTAGTGGACAAAAATGTCCGCTGGTAAAAAATGGCAATAAAAATGTATACATTAATTTTCTTTCTTTATTTTTTTTTTGCTGTTTTTCATAGATCTGTTAAACAACTTCAGTCCTTCTCAAACATATAAAAACTTCCATCATTTTGAGGATTTTAACTCTTCAAATGCCAGTTTGGTTACTCAAAGTCGTTTCTGTAATTTATTTTAAAAAACACAAGAAATTAGTTATTTTCCAAAAAAAACAAACTTTCTCTTCCTGGGGCATTTATTATAAATCAGTCTTGGTTATGTTATGAAATATCTTAAAAAAAAATTGCATCAATAGTTTTTGTGTAGCAACAGATTGATCTTAGTGGACAAAAACGTCTCAATGACTTCCATTCAAAATCACAGTTTTTGATCCTGCAACAAATAATCTTGCTTTCTATGACATTAGGGTTTCATTTTGGAGAAAAGTAGTGAAATTTATCATTTTTACTGTTCACCATCAAATTCAGACAGGTGTATAAACATACCAATTGTTTTTGTTTTCTACACATTGAAGTTCAGTAAGAGAGTCAAACTGTGTTTTATTTACTTATCAGTTCTCAGGTTGACCTTTTGACTTCAATACAAACAGCAGAAGATCTAAAGAAATGTGTAGACTTTCTCACCTGGGCCACATATGGAGAAATGACTGAATTTAGTGACGAACAGTAAAAAAGCATAAATTTGACTACTTTTCTCCTAAATGAAACCCTAATATCACAGAAAGCAAGATTATTTGTTGCAGATGATACAGGATCAATAACTGTGGTTTGCATTGAAGTCAGTGGGACAGTTTTGTCCATAACAGGCACAAGAGGGTGATACATTTTAAATCTGCTGCTACACAAAAACTAAAAGCATAAAATGTGATATTTTGCCACACTCTTGACATATCCAAGGCTGATTAAAAAAATCAGTTACTCAAAATATGTTTTATATAAAATATCTCCTGTTTGTCTGCTTTTTCATGAAAAAATGAGCGTCACATAATCAAACTGGCATATAAAGGGTTAAAATTTAGATAAATATACAATATTTGATTGTTTTGATCAGAACTGAAGTTGATCACAATATGCAGCGAAGCAGGAAAAAAATATTAATCTGAAGCAGTTTTAAAAGTGTATGTTTTTGTCCTCTGATGGCTCGAGTGTATAGTAAATTTTAAATCTGTCGCTATGTAAAAACTATAAATGCAAAAAGTTTTAGATATTTAATAACATAATAAAAACTGATTTGTAATAAACGTCCCAGGCAAAAAAAAAGTTTTTTTTTTTAGAAAATAACTCAGTTTTTTTGTTTGTGTGTGTGTGTGTGTGTGTGTGTGTGTGTGTGTGTGTGTGTGTGTGTGTGTGTGTGTGTGTGTGTGTGCGTGCGTGTGTGTGTGCGTGCGTGCGTGTGTGTGTGTGTGTTATTTTTTTTTTCATAAATTACAGCAATGACTTTGAGTATTCAAACTGGCATTTCAAGGGTTAAAAGCCTCAAAATGAATGAATTTTTTATATGTTTGAGCAGAGCTGAATTTGTTTAACAGATCTACGAAAAAAAGCAACAAATATATTAATGTATACATTTTTTTATAGCCAATTTTACAAGCGGACGTTTTTGTCCTCTAAAGACTGAAGTGTATAGTAAATTTAAGTGAAGCCTGAGAGTTAAAAAACTGATTTAAATAATTATTAAACACTCAAAGGTATCAAATTGGTACCGTTAAGTACCAGTATCGATTCATAGGTACCGGGAATTGGTACCGTATCGATTAAAATGTCAAAGGTACCCATCCCTAGACTTTGTCAGAACCAAAACTTTTAAAGCAGAGTAGGATTTGTGATGGTTGAGGTGATTTGCTGCTGGCAATCTTGATCATTTTTATAAATTCCTTTTGTCTCCTAACCCTACTCTACAGTAAATCCAGTAAATCACAGCGTTGGAAAACAGAAGCACAGCAATCTCAGTTGCGTCTCTTGGCTGAAAAGGGAGAGGGATTTAAGTCATGACTCAACCACTCTGGTAACATTTCAAGTGCATTGGAGAGGCTGCTGCTAGCTTCCTTTGAAACTTCCTGCCAGGATGGTCAGTTTGCAGACTTTTATCAAAGCTTTTCTGAAGCGATCGATCGGCTATCTGTAAAATTACACTTATTGCTGACTTGCTAGACTTTCTAGAACTGGTGTTTTTGCTCCTCCTGGTTTCTTAAATGTGATCAAACCAAAGATCTGTGGCATGGCTTTGGCATTTTTAGGAGTATGGTATGTTTTGGTAGCATCGTATGTTAGAATCGTAAGCATTTGTCCCAGTTTTTGATCTCTACATAAATAAAGCATGTTTAATTCATAAAGAGTCCATCTGCAAAAACAGGTAACTCATATGTTAATTTCCTTTTACCAGCTTTTGACTAGTGGTGCAGAAAGACTAGTGTACACTGGTGAGTTGGTAAATATAGATGATGAGATGATCAGACCTGTTGTCTGATCACCATCGAACTGTGATCTTTTATTTTATATCTACACGTTTTTGTCTGTGCCAGCCCCGTTGGTGCTTTATTTTCATGTTAAAATGGCTGACTAATGATTGATATCCGTTTTGGTGAAATTGAGTCACTTCCACAGGCTGGGGGGCCTCAGGGAGCCGGACCGTTTTGACCCTTTTTTACCTCAGAAGAAATGACTTTAACCCTCTGCCTGAAACGCGGGACTCAGTGTTGCCAAGGAACCACTCTGTCCTTCCCTCGGCGTTGGCGTCACACTTTCCTGTCCTGCTTCTGTTGTCTCTATTTTACCCACTCGTTTTTGTGTGTATCTGCCCCCCCACCCCCCACCCCCATTTCTGAGATCTGTTATCAGTTTTTTGTGAAGTGTCATCATGTACGCGTGGTGTTTCCAAGACAACATAGATGTCAGCCTTTTGTGTTGCTCTAGCTAACTTGTCATCCACCGAAGCTCTTGAGACACAGGGAGAGAAATCACTTAGACCCAAAGCAGAACGGAGTCGCTCGTTGTTGTTTATCAGGACCAAAGGGACCTGCTGATCTCTGATGATGTCAGTGTGCCTTCTAGTGGCAGCAGATTACAAGGATTCATAGCAGCTTTGATGAGACCAAGATTACACGAGGTCTTCTTTTAAATTTGCAAATGGACATGAAAAACCAATGTTGTATGTGGTGTTGGTGGGATTTCTGACATTTGTAACTGATATTCAGCAGCTACACAAGCAGATCTGTCTCTGCTTGTATTCTGTGCAGTCTAAGACGTGGCTTCTGGCCAAAGCAGATTTGTTTGAAAAACTCAAGTAATTATTTTATTTTCTGTCTCCCTTTAGTGTAAGTATGACTTTTGTTGGATCTGTCTGGAGGAGTGGAAAAAGCACAGCTCATCAACAGGTGGCTACTACCGCTGCACCCGCTACGAAGTCATCCAGCAGGTGGAGGAGCAGTCCAAGGAGATGACAGAGGAGGTGCACAATAAAACTCAGCCGCTTTTTCATTTCAGTACAATTTCAGCCCCTAAGTGTGGGAATATGGACAATAGAGACAAGAGACAGTCTTTAGTTAGTGACAGTGATGTTTGGTAAATAGTTCTGAAGATGAAAAGCTTCCAAGTACCGCAGATATTTTTTCTGTTTCATGCATTCTTCTTTGTCAAAACAAGGTGTGGATTGTGCCCAGTACAACTTTAGTGTTTTTCCAGTAGGGTTAGGTTTAGTGACACCATGTTTTCACCTCAAAGTCATCTTCAGCCTTAACTGACTTTGGTGTCCTTGATGTTTTAATCAGAGTTTATGATGGACCTGCTGGATAACTTTTCACACATTTTCTACAATATTCTTTCAGAATAATGAGCTGATTTTTCTGTTATTTCTGCTAAATGCATTTATAAACAATGGCATTATTATAACCAGAATAGTTTTGTACTATTTGCACCAGTACTTAATAAAATGGCAAAAGCGCCATCATTGATGGTGAGACTGTCAGGCAGCCCATTTGGAAAAGTTTCACTTACTCTGAACCTTCTTGTTATAAAAGCAAACAAAAATATGTTAGTAAAGCCAACAATCTATTTGCCCAGTGTGTTTCTCTGAGAGGTAGTCCAGAGCAACAGCCAATAGGAGTGCTTATGTCTGAAAAAGAGTCTTTCAAATTCTCCTCATCACAAGCAGAAAGAAGTGCACTTTTCAGTTTTGTATAGCATTCGCCTCAATTAGAGGTATGAATTGAACCTGAGGCACTGTTTACTTTTACTCCTCATACTCAGGATATTTACTCTTTGTGAGAGGGAACAAACACGCTCAGGAGCTTATTATTGACTATGACTCTGTCTCTTCATGGTTTTGCAGGCAGAGAAGAAGCACAAAAGCTTCCAGGAACTCGATCGTTTTATGCACTACTACACACGCTTCAAGAACCATGAGCACAGCTATCAGGTAAGCGTTGCCCTCCAGGGTTGTCTGCTTTGCATTATATATAAACAGGGTGCAGTTAAAGTAGCCGAAGAGACCATGTCTTATAACTGACTTTCACTTTAATACACTGAAGTACCAAATTATAGACTACATGTGTCTACAGCACGGTTAGACACTCAGTTATATAGTTTATCAACAAAAAAAGTTGGTTTGGGGGTGACTTGCTCTTTAAAATGGGTGCAACCATGCACTCATGTACATACACACACACACACACACACACACACACACACACACACGCGCACACACATATGCACAAATCAACGACTCAAAGAGCTCAACAAAGTCCGAGGTGTTACTTTGGCCTCAGATACTGATCTGATGGCAGCAATGGGAAGCACGCCTAATCCATTAAAGCCCCACAGTTCAGTAGGTCCTAAAGATCTATTGCTATCATCCTATTCCAGACACCCCATTCCTCTGGTGTTTATTGCTCACACCCTGGCTGGTCAGGCATCTTCAGCACCATGAGGAGGAACAACTCGGTTTAATCCAGGTGTTCATAATGTTGTGGCTGATCGCTTCATCCAGGCCATAAATCTGGCTTGCTTATAAAAGCCCTCTTTCCCACCGCTGTTAATTTACTGAACTTTATTTACTGGTTGCCTCTTCATTACGTGGTCAGACAGAATTCCCAAGATTGTTTCACTCAACAATAAAACCTTTTGTCCTCCTCACAACAGCTCGAGCAGCGCCTGTTAAAAACTGCCAAAGAGAAGATGGAGCAACTCAGTCAGGCGCTGATTGGAAGTGAGTGTGCAGTCTGGCATACTAGTGTCAGTCTTAATTACACATTTAGCTGCATCTTAATCCACTCCACTGATGATATTCTGTCATGGGTCAGACTCCCAAACCTCAGCACAATTTTACCACAAAGGTTTTGTAATTATTACCGGCAGAAGCTTTAGTTACTATAACTCAGCTGCAGAAAAGGCCGTGGTAAAAACAGTTTAGACAGTCTAGAACAGTTTTAACAGAAAGTGTCCATCAGTTTTTTTTTTATTTGATCTATTTTTGTGTTTCTTAGGGGACGGAGGCCCACCTGACACCACTTTCATTGAAGATGCTGTCCTAGAACTTCTTAAGACTCGGCGTATCCTCAAGTGCTCTTATCCTTATGGGTTCTTTCTGGAGCCAAAAAGCACAAAGAAGGAAATCTACGAGCTTATGCAGGTTTCAGGGCTACTTACTAAGAAGAAAGACATTTTCTCAGCAGTCCTTCCTACACAGCCCATCTGAGATTGGGGCTTAAAGCTTTCTGCCTCGTGATCTTCACTCAGTAATGCTAGTACATCTTGGCTTTTAGTTAAACATATTGCGGTATTTAATTTATGATCACTAGGAATAATACAGAATGTCCTCCCCTGTATCTCTCATATTAAAACTTCTCAGGGCTCCGAGTGATGCTTGTCTCAGTCTTAACAAAATCTGAATACATTGGTTCATTTTTAAAGACCTAAAGTAAAAGCAGTTTATTCCCAAGGCTGCTTCTAACACAAGTGAACGTTACAGTTTATGGAGATGACTTAATGTTCCTGTCATCTTTAAAGTGTATTTATGTATTTTTTATGTTTACTCCCATTTGAAGGTCTATTCTTGTAAAACCGTTTCTCAGTTTTCTGCCTGTCTTTGTAACCCCAGACGGATTTGGAGATGGTGACTGAGGACTTGGCTCAAAAGGTTAACAGGCCTTATCTGCGAACTCCACGACACAAGATCATTCGGGCAGCATGTCTCGTACAGCAGAAGAGACAGGAGTTCCTGGCCTCAGTAGCCAGGGGGGTGGCCCCAAACGACTCTCCTGAAGCCCCAAGGCGCAGGTGATGTACCTACAGGAGCTCAGGAAACATGTTGAGCTGCTTTTTGCTAAAATCCGTTGACATTAGGGCTGGGCAATAAATCGAAAATTTATCATTATCAAAATTTCTGACTCTTTCCCATGTCAATAAATTTGATAATAAAAAATGAAAAGTGTGCAGGCTGGCAACATTCATGTCCCTTTAAGAAGCTGTACCACCTGTAATACATGTGACAGCCCCATCTAGTGGACAACTTTGGTTTCTGTGGATACCTGTAGTTATTGTCCATTTATCGTTATCGAGGTGAAATCCACAATATATTGTGATATTGATTTTAGGCCATATCACCCAGTCCTAATTGACATACAATAGGTGAAATCTTGTTTAATATAAGTAAACGTGCCTCATTATCCTTACAATGTCAGCTCTCAGTAAGTCTTACACTAGTTCTTCTCTGTCTGTTGCCAACAGTTTTGCTGGTGGAACATGGGACTGGGAATACCTAGGCTTTGCATCACCTGAGGTAACAGATCATTGGTTAAAAAGATGTTTGTGTTCCAGGAACTCCACATTTAAAAACATCATATGACAAAAAGTCTCTGAAGAAATGTTGATAGTTGGTGTACAGAAAAATGAATCAGCGGTAGATGTACTCCAACAAAGTAGAGAAAGGCAGGAAAAGAGGATGAACAGAAATAGAGAGAAGGATGAAAGAGGAAGGAGCAGAGAGGTGGTGTGACAGCAGACAACTGCTCTTTAAATAAAAACGAAGAGACTGCAACACAATAGTAGTTGTGCAAAAACAAATAAAATATTAGAAAAACTCTTGACGTAAAGACTGGCTGGGACTAGTGTTGACTGGTGTAAATGTTCACGTTTCTGTGTTGCAGATAGGATCAGTTTACCTATTGTTTAGAGAAGAAAAAGATTTTTTTTTAATATGGAAGCCAGCAGGAGCTTTATAGTGCATTCTCTTCATTCTGGGGGTATCTGAGGAACAGCAACAACAGACGCTTTAGGTGAAAACTGATGAATGATTAAAATTTTGAGTTAAAAATAAGAAAATAAAAGATTTAGGTAAAAGCAGCTTTAAATAAAAGGATCTTTAGCTGGTTTTTTTAAGTATCCAGACTGTCAACGCTACATAAGGATGAAGGAAGATCATTCCAAAGTCGGTATTCAACAGTCTGGAAGAAGCAATCACCTCGACTTTTATATCTGGTCTTTGGAACTTCTAGAAGGTTCTGGTGCGTGGACCTGAGGGCTCGGGTTGGAGCATAAGGCTTTACCAGTTCAGTAATATAGGGAGGAGCTTGACCATGAAGAGCAGTGAAAGTTATAATCAGGATTCTAAAATGAACTCAGAAGTTAACGGGTAACGAGTGCAGAGACATCAGAATAGGAGTGATGTGTGCTCTTCTGTTTGCTCCAGTTAGGAGCCTCGCTGCAGAGTTCTGGACCAACTTAAGGCGGTCAAGGGCTTTTTTTGTTAAAACAGAGTGTGTTACAGTAATTTAGACTGGAGGAGATAAAGGCATGGAGAACCATTTCAAGTTCATGTTTTGACATCAACCTTCACAGCTTGGAGAGACACACTGAACATTAGTAGAAACATGAGGGAACCAGCCTTTTCAAACCGTGTTGTGGTTTTAAACACATCAAAAGTGCTACCAGCCAAATTCTTTATGCTACAGTAAAACTACTAACTTAGTAGAATATTTCTCTCTCCTTTGTTCTTTTCACTCTGAAGTAATACGTTTAATCAGCTGTGTCTAACTAGCTTAATCAGCAATGTCTTCTGCATTGGTATTGAGTCTAAAAACTGGGTGATAACATAAGGAGTGATAATTGTTGCTGCTGTAAAAGTGAAGTCATACAAGCATATCCTTCTGGTAGCCAGACTTACGCAGTACATTACTTTCCTCTTTCAGACCATGTCTGTGTCTTTTCAGCCCAAACGGCTAGCTTTGTGTGTTTTTGACAGGAGGAAATGTGTGGGGGTTCACCTTTTTTAGCTACCATACACATCTGACTTGATGTTCGCACAGCTGAGAGGGAGAGGAGGAGTGTTACTCAACAATGCGCACAACCTGAAACATTCCTTCTTTCCGTTTATGATGAATCATAAAAACAGCTTGTGCCCCAGAAACCCTTTCATGAAAATAATGCTGTAATGGTTTTAAGACAGGTGTTTTTAGATGTTGGTGCATTCTAGTACTGCTGCATTCCTTCCAAAAACAATAATGGTTAAGATCGCAAAATAAATAAATAAATAAATAAATAATATAAATGATGGTTTAATGTGGTTGAAAGCTTCTCTGCTCGCTGATATGTGATATATCAGAATTTGCCATCCTCAGGTCTTGGTTTGAAGTTTTGCTTCTGTTTTTTACATCATTAGAATAGTTTTACAGAATGGTTGGACATAAGGACAAAAAACTCTTTCATGCCAACATGAATAAATAATAGTGAACACGACACTGACATAAAACAGAGTCAAGATGAAAAGGAGTAAAATACTGTAGTGTTTAGAAATATTCCCTCATTTGTACCTTATAATTGCATAGCAATAAATAAGAACAAAAAGACATAGACTTATTTTTTACCCCTTAGGAGATTGTTCTGCTGGATTTAGCTTTGAGGAGGCTATGCTGTTCTACAGTAAATATTTTAACCACATGTAGAGAAACATTTCTAAGTAGGCCAGAACCTTTCTACTTACACTGAAACACAATTAAAAGTGCGATACACTGAAAATGAACATTTTTGTTTCATTATTATTTCTGATTAAAATCGGTCACTCTGAGTTTAACATGCAGGCTGAACATGAAAATAGTCTCTTACACCTTTCTCCTGCATTAGCTTCTGATAGAAACCAGACAGTGAAACTCTAGGATTAGAAAAACCTGACAGATCTACGTCACACTGTCTCTTAACATTCATGCAGTCACAACGGGGAAGGCTGTTGTTGGTTTAGCGTCCAGGAAACAGCAGAGAACATCTCTGCTAGTAGAAGCTAACTGTTAGCATTAGCAACTCCACCACACGGCAGAACTCCTCCAGGCTTGTGTTATTGGTGGAGATAAAACATCAACGTTGCAGAGCAAACACAGTCAGTGGTAGAGTTGTGTTGCTGTTAGTCAATCAAAGGAGAGATGTCCACATATCAGGACCAAGACTCCAGATCCTGTCGTCTGAAGCTCAACTCTGATCCGGCTCGCTTCTAGTTCCTAAAACAGGAACAGCAGAGCTTTTTCTCCCCAGTGTACGATTTATAAGGCCTTCATTACTACTCCAGACCACTGCAAATGTACTTATTAAATGAAACACACTTTTAAAAAGAAGTGTGTTAACATTAGTTAAGTTGCACAAAATATGCATCTGCAGAAATGAGATAGAAAAAATAGTCTCCAGTCTGGATGGACTGTGGAGGGCTCATCTGTAAATTGGCCTTTGGCATGTAGACGGTAACACTATAAGCTTTTTAAAGAAACATGTGAATTGTAAGAATAAGGCTGTAGTTCTTACTGGCCTGGATTCATGTTCTTGTTGTGTGAGTTGTGCCTGAGCTTAGTGCAACACGTCTGTGATGTAATTTGTTTTACCTAAAATAAGTTTTCGAAGAAGCAGTTAAAGTGTGATTGTGGAAGCAGCCAAAATCTTCTGTCTGTTTTTCCTCTGGCTTTGAAGTCTTGATTAAGGGAGTGGTTGGAAATTTGACTCGATATCCTCTGTGACCTCTTCTAAACCAATAAGCCTTTGTGTCGTGTCCCCTTTATTGGAGTAGCTTTACATGCCTTACAGTTAAATACTGTATAACTGAGTATATCTGCTGTCTGTGTCACCGTGTGAGAGACCGAATACATTTCTTAGATCATAAAAGATGCATGTTAGACAATATAAGTCTTTATAGGTCACCTTTTGGTTTGATCTATTGATGAGGGTAGAGATTTAGTTTTGGGCTGCAAACATTACATTATTAATTTTTTGAAAGTTTGTATTAAATTATATAATAAATTTTAGCCAAATGAGCAGATCAGACCCAGCAGAAGATAGCTATGCTGTTTTTGCGACTCTTCACTAATCACACCCATTCTTCAAACTTAGTGGTTACACAGCATGTTTAAATGGTACAATATACACTTGTGACTTAAAGCCCCTAATTTGCTGCTGCCCTGCGTTATTAATATCATAACTAATCACATTAAAATAATTGCAGACATTTTAGTTAGGTTATTATATTATTACATTTAGAAGCTTACAATAAAAACACATAATTAAAATGAACATAATAAATTTTCTTTCACAACAGCATCGGCAAACTGTGCTGATCCAAAGATCACGCCGTTATTTAACACACTGAAGCCAGCCAGATGGTTCAGTATTCCCCTGTGCACTCTTTAGCAATGATTAAAAGCACAGCACTCAAGCTAACATCTAAGTATGCTGCCTTGGATCACTGCACATTAGTAACAGGTATTTGTAGTTAACAACACCTAAAGTCATAAAACTGTCAACCAGGTAATGGTTTGATTATCAATCTCCATCCTTTAGGGCTGTAGAGATGTACTTAGTGATGGAGCATAGATCAATACATTTCAGATTGGTGAACAGAATGGACCTTCAGAATGGAGCTAGTCCTAAACCTACTGACAGATTCTCTTTGCTTAAAAGATTCATCAAACTTAAAGCTTTGTGCGAGATAAGTGTAAGATGAATATTCAAATTCACCATCAAACATACGCCTGTCTGTTTGTTGCACACACACTTTTACAGTATAAAGCTGCCATTCCCACAGGAGCTTTTTCACATCTGACACTTTTGACGTGGTTGGGGGGGGATCACAAGTGGAAATAATGATGGCTCGGTTCCATTAAATGTCCCAGAAAGCAGTGTCAGTGAGGCAGTGTACACAACTGCAGGATCGTCTCGATGTGAAAAGCATCCATCACTAATAGCTCCATGCTCTTCCTCCCCCTGAGTACTGTAAGTCAGAAACATCGGGGGAAAAGGTCAGGTGACAGGTAATAAATGTCAAGAAATCTTCTCAGGTGGTAGTTTAAAAAATATATCTTTTCTGTGCTTGTGCCCGACAGAATCCACACACAGCTGCTGCATCACAGCAGCTGCATGTCAAAATCAAAGCACTGATTCTGCTAAATGTCATGTGTTCATTTGTTTATTTAATGACATAAAATGGAAAGATAATTTAGCTAACAAGCCATAATACCTTGTCTGAGAACACTTTATCATGTTTTGTTCTAATTACCAGAATTTGCCATTATGTTGGATGAAATGATCTGTTAATCATAAAATCTGAAGCTGTATGACCGGGGGGTGAGTGCCGAAGCCTGTTAAACAAACGCATCACAGAGAAATTAAGAGAAGTTATTGGAGCATAAACATTATTGGTATACCTCTGTAGTTAAACTAACATTTAAAACTTGTTTCAAAGTGTTTTCCTCCTATTCGGCAAAGGAACATTAACCATGTGTAGAAACAAATCAAGTCAATACTTGGTGTGGGATTTGTCTACCAGGTTAGCATAATAAAACATCTGTGCTTTCAAAAACAGAAAAACAAATCACATCTTTGGACGTAACCACAGTAAACTGATCTGATGCCTCTGAGATAAAACCCAAAACAAGATACATGAAAATGTAAAAAAGGCTGTAGAACATATTTAGTCTTGTCACACACCTCAAAGACTGGATTATCGTCACCAGAGCTAATTATCAGTGTAAAAATAAATTGGACAGGCGTCCCACTTCCCTTTGTTCTCCCATAGTTTGAAAAAACAAATAAGCTCAGTGTTGCTTGTTGCTACATCGTTTTGGGCTTGTGTGCTGAATGTCACACTGTCAATATTATCACCAAAGCTTGAGTTTTTAGTGTTGTCCCCTGATTAGGAACCAGTGTGTCTCAGCTGCAGTAGTCAGTTGGAACGCCACAGAACTAATCAAGGCTGGGTGATGGACCTCTCGGGCATAGCTACAGATGGTCTGCTCTATGCTTCTTACAATGCCTGCAGATCACTTCATAGTGGACTATTTTTAGCATTGCTCCAACATGAGAGTTTGGATGGCAGCCTTTTGATTATATATAAATGTGACTCAGTGACTTTTGCTAATGAATGAGAGGGTGACCGGAGAACACTTTTGATCATTTTATTTGATGCTTGAATAATCCTGACATGAAAGTTCTGCGCGTGTAACTTTTTATGAGGACACTTTAATCATCGGGAAGTGGTTGATGCTAGTGGCGTTGACTTTTCTTTCTGTTTTTTATTCATTTTGTGCTTGGCTACATCCTGTCTGAATGAATCAGTATAACAGCTTACTTTTATCTTTATCTAATGTTTCAAACCACATGTGTTTAATAAGTTTTCAGTTGTTTCTGTGCTGCCACAGGCAGACATTATATGGTGATTCTTAGTTTTCAGTTGGGATCATCAACATACATTTTCACTTGAAATGTAAACAGAGCCTGGGAAGCTGAAATGAAACAAGTTCACCCATACAGAGCAGCAATTCCTACTTGAAACTGCTGCAAATGTACTAAAATATGAGTAAACTTGACTTAAAGAAAGGCAGTGTAAAGCTGAATTTGTACTTCTCTGATAGCTCGGTGACAAAAAGACAACACCATGATGCATTGATGCAAAGCCTCTGTGGCAGGCCCACAGAAGGTGACAGTCCGTCAAACGTAGCAGAAACCACAGGCCTGTGGTTGGTCAGCATGCCATTTCCTTTCGTCAACAGCACCACCATTCCCCCTCAAAAGTAAAACGAGTGCTGAAGACATCTAGCGACAAACACGGAAGAGGTCCGATGATACGAACGTTTAGACACCCCTGACTGAAGTACAAAGATACAATGCTAACTTTTTATTTGTGGAAGAAAATAACTGTTAATGGGTTTGGAGGTGGTGACTACATGAAGAGGTGGAGGAGAATGAGGGACAGTTTTGTTTGTTTTAAGTTTTTGAAATGCATATACACAATATAAATACACATCAGTAAATACAGTATCGCAGAGCAGAGACGCAATTGCTATGGTGGCTTTACGCCCCACTCCCCAGGCAGCGGAGAAGTCTGGAAGGAAAATGTGCATGACTTTGCACTTGAGCTGATGGAGATGTATAAATCAGTCTTAACAGTTGCTTTGCTGTTAGCCAATCAGAGGTGAGATGTTTGCTTATAATAAATATTAATGAGTAAACCCCACTGACTAACTCCTCCTGGAGCATCAGAGCTTTTTTTCCGCCTAAAACGACACACAAGGCATTTATCCGTACTAGAAACCACAGCTAATTTATTGATAACCAAGTTAATGGTACCTCACCTAATGTGCTGTTAGTAATTTGGTGCTTAAATAACACAATTATTGTGTAGAGAACCATGATCCAATAATACAACAAGGCAGAACTTGTAAATGAGATATTTCTACAACTGAATCCATCTTTAGGGAGTCAGTCACCTGAGTCCAACAAAACCTTACAGGTGCCACGGTTAATGCTTCTTATTTTCTTTGATCCATATATCAGGCAATAACTTTTCATCCCTCTAAATGTCTCAGATCTTTTACATAATTTCCCAGCATCTGCCTGACACTGTTCAAACTCATTTACTGTCATCTTAAACCCTGAGCTGGAACGTTGATCTGGGATAATAACTGAGCCTAGTTGTCTCTTATCTTATTGGTGTTTATGTCCCATCCCTAAAAAGGATTATACTTCCTGTTAAAGGTTTGATTTTTTCACTTGATTCAATAAAACCACATCGTTAATTTTCTTTTGCTGCATCTCACTGGATCATCATCTGTACATCTGACTCTAGTGTTTTTATTGTTAAGTCGATACAATCACTCAAAAATATCCACAGATAATTCCACAGGTTGTAATATGTTTTTTGCATTGACTTATTTTCAGATTACTTGGCAACAGTAATGTTCTCCAGGTATTTTTTATAATGATGATGTACACCATGGGCTTACCTCCTAATGTGGAAAAAATCAGTCTTATTAAAATGCTCTTAGGCTAATTGAATGTAGGGTGCTACGTTACTGCTTATCCATTGTAGCTGAATCTGAACCAAATGTTAGAGGGCTCTGGCTGCATAGGATTGAGGTATGATTGTCTGTTTAATCCCCGGGCACTTCATGAGTCAAAACAATAAACCTCCAGGCACTTCCTGCAGGCAGGCGGGTGCCTTTCATGACAGCTTTTGCTCTTCATTTGTGTGTGAGTAAAAGAGGAACACTTAAAGTGTTGTAGAACCTACCTGAGGATAAAAGGAGCCACCATCTACCACCTGCATTTATTCATCTGGAGGTATTCTGCCAGCAACAAGATAACACATTTACTTTTTATATTTGAATCCCTCTCAAGATTCAGTGAGGCATTCCCCTTGCTTTCGAGATTAGCTTGGTATGCACAAGTGGAATATTCAGACATGTTTATCCCAGTCTTGATGTTGGCTGATTCGCAGCTCCTCTCTAGTGAGCGGTTCTGTGTAAAAGCAGTCTAGACTAGAATCCTGAAAGACAGGGCTAGTTCTGGAGATGAACAGATGTTATCTTGAGGATGAGCTTTCCTGGAAAACAGGATAGATCTTCTATAAAAATATCAAATGTCCAGAGTTGCCTGACCCTAACCTTATAGTGCAGATTTATATTTATAATAAGGTTTAATTGCACAAATGGAGC
>NC_091745.1:46078127-46183127 GCF_043380555.1 Nothobranchius furzeri
ACGGGCTTCTTCTCCTCATCCACCGACACAACGGACTCAACCACATGTGGCAGCAGCCACAACCCATCGTCCTCCTCTGCATTACCAACAAATGCTAACCTGCTTGGCAATATCATGGCTTGGTTTCACGACATAAATCCCCAAGGTATCACCCTGGTCCCCCCGACCTTCTCTGACACTGACTCAATCAGGGTTCCAGGTGGTGAAGACACTGAAGATGATGAAAAGTGTGGGATTGTGGTTCTTCCTGTTGATAGGAAACCTCAGGAAACGCCAGCAGATGCGGGCACCTGCACTCACAGAAATAGTGACACGAAGGAGAAGGACTGCGCAGTTGAGAGGCCAACTCAGTTGGATCTAGTGGGGGTGGGCACCATGCCGCTGCCTTACATGGCAACTCTTGACACAAGCAGAGAGCTTGCTGAGCACTCAGGCTCAAAGAGCTGCCATGCTGACAGTCCGCATTGTGACTCTGCGTCTGACCAGCTTCCCAGCACCAGCTCCTCTGAGTGGGAGGAGCATGTGCACTTGGTATGAGCTTCTTGACTGAGACTGAAGGGAGGGGGCAGATAAAAAACCACTACAGGCTGAAAAATAGAGCTGAAGTGAAATGTTCTCTGAATTAGTCGCACCTCGCTGATGAGTGTGGGAGAACCCTTGACTTTCAGTGCAGGCACATTAGCCCAGCAGAGCAATCAGTTTGCAGTTTTGCTTTGTTGTCGTGCTCTGAAACCGGTCCTGCAGTGAAAGCACTAACTATAGACGTCACACCTAATTACTATTTTCAAGCAAATGAAGGCCAATAAAAATAAGTACCTTTTTTTTTTTTTAGAATCAAGCTTAACAAAAGGCAGATTTGCACAACATCTAACATTATTGTTTTATTTTCACTGGAGTAAAGCCTACTGTATAATTCTGGATCAGGTGAGCTGATT
The DNA here is from genome assembly GCF_043380555.1 of Nothobranchius furzeri. Classification (NCBI taxonomy): domain Eukaryota; kingdom Metazoa; phylum Chordata; class Actinopteri; order Cyprinodontiformes; family Nothobranchiidae; genus Nothobranchius; species Nothobranchius furzeri. The sequence goes on from NC_091745.1 coordinate 46,079,063, forward strand.
ATTGTTTTGCTTCCGTATTTAAACTGTTTAAACGGAGCGAGAAACTTCTCAGTCACAAATCTGCCTATTTTGCAGGTGCCAAACACTGAAGATTCAAAGCACAATTTGCAATCACCAAGTGGATTCTTTAAAGCAAATTGTGCCTGCTTATCTCAATCTCTACAGAACTAAATAGGAATGGTTTGAGCCATATTTTATTTAGGATTTTGGCTCAGTAATAATTTCAATCCTTTTAAAAGATTGTTGTGTAAAACTGTACAGTTTAGGACCACGTGTCCTGCTCAAAAGGCTTTCAGAACGGACTAGAGAATGTTTTTTTCATCTCAAAGCCTCAGTTTGAATAGGAAGTGTCCTCAGAGCTTCAAAAGTAGCAAATGCTGACAGGCCCAGAGGGGCTGCGCAGTGTGATTCAGCTCACCCCTTTGGAGACTCTGAATTCAGTTGGAGCTTGTCTTAAAGAAATGTGGGAGCTGAAAGTGACGGACCTGTTTTTGTACTGCAGGGAAGGCCAGTCGAAAAGATAACCAGGCAACCACCAACAGGCTTTGATGAATCAATTATCATAGGTTTAGGTATAAATGTAAACAAGGTCTTTGTAGTTAAAAGCCCCCAACAGCAGGGCAGCACATGGATAAATCACAGGGAGTCCGTGTTATTGGAGCTGGAAACCCAGTGCCTTCGTGTCTGTCGTCATAAATCAGTTATTTTTCACATATTTCTGAGTGCTTTTTACACTGAAACACCCGATACCTTAAAATGGTTTCTCTCACATCAAATTTCTAGTGTTTAAACACAAACTCTTGATTTCATACTTTAATTTTGTTAAACTGTTTGTAGCATGAAACCTTTGCTCTACACTAATGAAAACCACAGATCTGTGGGATGGCTTTTAACGGTCAGTAAGGTTGTAAAGGACAGGTTTTGTTTGTGCCCTACATTTCCTAAATGACTGTAGTGACTATAGAACCAGTTGTATGTGTGCACCATGAGTCTGAAAACACTAACCCTGGCTTTCCACCGGACGTGTAGGCATCTCCTAACGTCCCGGAAGCGTAATACGCAGATAACCACCACGGTTAGAGTTGATAGGCTTGTTTCCACCAGCCAGAGCCAGAGTGTTGCATCACTTTGCTAAATTTACCCTTTGCGTCTATTTCGCTTCCAGCGTGCCAAAGCTCAGCAGTTCAGACAGGAAGTCAAACACCACGGACCTTTTGGAGACGGCCTGACACCTTTCATCGTGTTTGTTATCGCGAGAACTGATGAAATCACGTGTGATTTTGTAATTCCACGGTGATTTTGTGACCTTGTGGGACCAGCTGCTGGTGGGAAGGGATGTGCTGCTGCGGTCCTTATGTTACGTTATTTGCTGCTTACGCATCCGATGGAAAGCCCAGGCAAAGAAAATGCTAAAACTGACAAAAGTTGCTACATGAAATAGATATTTAACAAAAGTTGTGAAACACAGTGAAGCTTTTTAGCTTAAGGACCTGATTCTGGTTTTGTACAGAAGTAAATTTTTACTCTGGTTGAGTGACATTAACTCCAAAATCAGTTTAGCTTCTAGAGGCTTGAAGCTGTCAAACAGTGCCATGTGGATAAAAGACCTGTGTTGGACCTGATTACGTCGGCATGTTAATCCCTCCTGGTTTTACAACACTGCATGAGAAACGTTAGACTCTAAACCAGATTCTGCTTCATTTCTGTTCCACCTCCTAACGTCTAGGTGATTTATTTAAAACACAAAAAACTTTTGTAACTCAATTAAGATTTTCTATTGTAAAGCAACTAATTCTTGAAATGCTATTTGCACTTTGATAGTCTATACTTGATACATTCCCTCTTTATATGAAACAACTGTTTGGTGTGTGATGCCAATAAACAACGTGCTGAGTTTTCGCTGTGTGCTTGTTTGATCCCTGTTCTCTGATGAGTTAGAGGCCCACTCGGTAGGACATTCAGACTTTAATTGTCTCTGCGTGTCTGAGAGTCTTTAAAACCACACAAATAATTAGAAAATACACCATCTTTGTCTTAAAACGTGATACAAGTCACCAGATTATTTACTTACACTTAAGCTTTCCAGACACCAAACGTTTACCTTAATTATAGGGGTGCATAATTTATGGGCCTCTACATGAACACATCTGTTTTTGTCCAATAAGTAAAACTGGGCTGATATTAACGACAGGTCTTTTTGAGACAGGCAGTTTGGTTCGGTACGTACCTTGGTTACTTGCAATGATTTCTACTAAATATTTTAACAATGCTTTGGCTTTCTCAGCTGCAACAAACACCCACCTGAACAACTGAAAGATAAAAATTCAACATAAAGAGGCCCAGGTTGTAGCCTTGTTCAGGCTCATTCAGCCTTTCTGTTTTTGATAGAAATGTTTATTTGTCCACGTCTGCTAAAAGGAGATCTGTAGAAAATGTCCCCTTGATAGGGACAGAGGCAGCTCGTATGGCGAGTTCCCGTAGCGTCAGTAAGTAGTTTTAACTTCTGTTGAGCACCATAGTTGCTAGGCAAAAGGACAAACGCCGAGGTAAGACCGTCCAATTTCACTGTCGTTCACTTCCTGCTCAATGAAGGACTTGGTGTCTGGTACCTCAGGCTACGTGGACCGGTTAGGCTGGGTCCTTTAGACAGAGCCGCTTGTGCTCCGGGATAAGGTCCAGCGCAGGTACACATCCGTACGGGAACTTGGTATGCCTCTGTCCCTCACCGAATGTTTCGTACTACGATGCCCCAAAATGATGTACGGTTACACCCTTAATAAATTATCTGCATAGGGAAATATAAAAGCAATTTCTTTAGTTATTGATATCGGCCCAGGTTTCCTTATCAGTGCATCCCTACTTAAATAAAATGTGTGTATTTAAACAAGACATTTTAACCATCATTCTACAATAACATTACGAATTGCAGAGGTTCAGGAGTTGCAGCAAGAAGATGAACAAGGTGATGATATCCACATACAGGTTGAGAGTAGCGAACACGTACTCCTCAGGAGAGATTTCATACTTCCCACCCAGGATTAGCTGAGTGTCAAACAGCAAGTACTGCAGAGAGACAGACAGACGTGTGAAGACAGCAGCGTGATGGTGCAACCAAAGAAGCATGACCCTGAAACGAAACACTTTAGGGGGAAAAAACTGCACATAAACAGAGCATTTAAATAATTGGGTAGTCAAGAGTTGTGCAGCTGAAAATAAGTTGTGACTTGCTGCTGACAGGCCGCTCAGCTCGGCGTGCAGCTGCAGTTTGTTCCACCAGCTGATGGGTCACAAAATTTGCTGTTAATGCCAAAGTCACTCGGTGGCCGTGAAAATGAAGCCCACTGTTGTTACTGAGTGCACGATTGAAAGGAAAGGGCACGAGGACATCAGAGTTACACTAAACAGAGTGACAAACATTGGTTTGCTTTGCCCTGGGATCAAAGCTTGTTCACTCAGCTGACATTAAGACTTCTTAGCTGTTGGTTTCTTTCTCCTTCAAAGGTCATTTTGTGTTTGATTTTAATGCTGTGTGTGCAGCAGCGCTCCCTTTACTACCACAAGAGTTTGAATCCACTTACTAAAGAAAACAGCACCGTTCCCAGGAAGGAGTAAAAGATGTAAAGGAACTGCAAAAGAAACACAAAAATGATTATTTCATCTAGAAGTGGGTTGCTGGTATTTCTATATTCTGTGTTGACACAAACATCTATCTCCTCTTTGCTGGTGATGGCTGATGAGACATGGATGGGATGTATTTTAAGGTAACAGCTGCTTAGCTTCAGATTCTCTTTATTAGTCTTGTGCATAAAAGGCAGGTCTGTTTCTGTGAAAACCCACTGGCTGCTTTGGCCGAAACACTAACAACACACAGTAAAGAGCATCGTAAATTGAAATGCATCTGTCTGACATCAGCGTAGCTCCTGGGAGGTTTGAGAATGCGCACGGCCTTCTTTATAGTCAGCTCAGCTCACAGGTCAGTGGCGGTACGCTCGGGGATAAAACCTACAAGGCCGTACAAACTGTCTGCTTCTGGGGGCACGCTGCTGTAATTCATTCCAAGCCTGTTCTCATCACAAACATGCGCAAACACAACATCCTCGTGATTTACCTGAGATCGGATGATTGCACACAGCAGTGCGAATGAAATCAAGGACCAGCATAATGCCCACAGGAATCCGGCTCCGAGCGTGAAGTCCCACTGGTGTCAGAAAACAGGTGGAGGGGGGCAGAGACACTTACTGTGATGAACCTCTCTCTCTTAAAAAAAAAAAACCCTGAACAGAACATCTCTCATCTCTGCTCAAGGCTATCTGCATTGCAGCTACCCATGTGTCTCTGCAGACAATGAAATGACAAAGATATACTGGAGTTCCACATAAAAGAACATCCTGATGGTTCTGGATATAATTGTCCTCAGTAATTAATCAACACGCTGTGGCAGAGGCACAGGGGAGGGGGAGTGGATGTGGCCTTATGGCCTGCGTGCCCTTTTCAGATTGACATAGAAAAGATGGTACTGTAGGAGAACACTGATCACCTGAGGAGCTATGAGCCCAGCGTGCTGGGTGGTCTGTTTGACATTTATATCACAGCCACAGAGATCAAAAGGCTCTGCGTTTAGAGCCAGCTGCAGAGCAGGAGGTGCTGAAAACTGCAAGATGAACAAGAAGTTGTATAAATTAAGTGTTTGAGGTGGTGGCCGCTCACTCAATCAATAGACTATGAACGGCGCACCGCAGGGCGGTTCTCAGATTAATGGTTGGCAGAGACATTCTGCATCAGATACGTTCTCCGTAGGCTCATTATACACCCACTTGTTCTCTTTTACATAATCCAAACTGTTGCCAGCTCTTGAAAAAGGTGACAAATTAGTCAAACACCTAACAGCATTTTAAAGCCATTTAAGAAGTCTAAATACATTTAGATTGTGGCATTTTTATTGCCTAATTGTACGCATAATTACTGTTGTTTTGAATACGAGCCAATAACTGAAGCAAGCTATCAACCCAATGTGTTTTGTTAAAGGTGTCCTGATTGTTAACAGAGGCTCCACATAATTAAAAAATTCAACCTTGTTCCAATTATACTTTGATGCTGTGAGGCTTTTTCCCTCAAATGGAATGAAATGAAAGCTTCAAACTTATGAAATGAATTGAAAGAACGAGAAATTGATAGGATGCCAGTTCAAGATCCAAATTTCAGTATACATTACACTTCATATTAATATGAAACTTCATTTTGTAATATTCTAACCTATGACAACATGTCAGTGCTATTGTTGTAAAATTAGCGAAACTCATTAAACTTCGACTACGGTTGTGAAAAAATGATAAAATACATAAAAATACAAAGTTAGACTCATAATGTTCTACTTTCAGTGCCCTTGTTTAAACTTTAAGGATGTTTTTACTGAGTTGTCAGTCAAAATGCTTTATTGTACTGAAATTTAAAATCATAGCTGACCTGAACCATCAAATCAGGTTTTGATGTCTTTTATGTTTTTTTTTCAAAGTTTATGTATTAAATTCAGATCAAGAATTAAAGCCCCCGTGTGTGAAATCCAGTAAAATCATGATTAAAAATGCGACTCTTGCAGTTCAGAGAAAGTATTGCAACTACGGTGGCTCACACATGAGTTTGACTGTATAACCATTTTCCAACCTGTGTAGCCTAACCCACACAAAGCTTAAAACAAGCCACTCGACCTCTTTAAAAAGGCATTCGTAATTATGACTGTTTTATCAGCCTACCGGTTCTCAAGGAAGCAAGCTAGTTCTGTTCTTGAAGGTGTCCCGATTCACACACAGAGGAGAGGTGACGTCAGCCGGGAGGTCAGGTGTTGTGAGAAATTGTGTTCCCCTGAAATATTCTGGGAGACTCTGTGTATGCTGCGAGTAAACTCCTACCAGCAAAAGGAGACCCAAGTCTAAAGGTAACGTTTGAGAAGAAGCCCTCTGTGTTGGAGCGTCTCTGTAACGTGTGGAGAACTACATCGCTGTTAGTAAAGTGTTGCGGAGATAAAGTAAACAATGCAGATTTAGCCACTGTCTAGCACTGGAGCGTGTTGGGCAAGGCGGCAGGCTGCGGGAAGAGAGGAGACTTGAGTAGAAGGACTTTGGAACAGACACGTTGGGACTGGGTCGGGAGTTCTGGTACGGACACGTTGGGACCGGATCGGGAGTTCTGGTACGGACAAGTTGGGACCGGATCGGGAGTTCTGGTACGGACACATTTGGACCGGATTGGGAGTTCTGGTACTAGGAAAAGACGAATGAACAACTTGAGGTGAGTTTGGGAGTCAGAGACACTAATCAGAGGCTGGCGTCAAGCTAATAGTGGGCGGGGATCTGAACATATGCGGCTTCCTTGTGTTGGACATGATGGCGAACTGACAAATTTTATGTCTTTTGATTTGTTTGTTTTTTTATTCAAACTAACAAGTACAGCAGGTGTAGCCATTCTTTTCTACTTCTTAGCTGAATTAGCAAACCCCATGCTTCCAGGGTGCACTGCTGCCCTCTGCTGGTTCTTTCAGGTTACAGCCATAGTCCAAACGGGTAACGTGGAGCTCGTATGTCCCTAAACGGCTACTGTATTTTAAGATGGTGGATGACCATGGAGTGTCGATCACAGTTTATGTATATAAAAATGTATACTTTCAAGTTGAGAGGAATATTTACAGTTGATGTTGGTGAGAAATTTTAGTGAAAAAGGACACGTTTGTGAACTGGAAACACAGGATTAGATAGTAAACTGGTAAAAATATCACACACTGGGCCTTTAACAAGTTTAGATTAGATAATTGATATTTGATAACTAGATAATTGTTAACATCAGAAATGTTTCTGTTGGCTTTGAAACAATGACTTGTTTACACCAAACCCTAACCCAGTAAACAACCTCCAACTGAACACCACATAAACTAAAGACTTTGACTTCAGGAAGGGCAGAGCAGACCCGGCCCTGCTTTACATCCACGGGGACTTTGTGGAGAGGGTACACTCCATGAGGCTTCTGGGTGTGCACATCTCTAATGATCTCTCCTGGGCTGCAAATACCATGGCAGTGGTAAATAAAAAACAAAAAGAGGCCCAGTAGCATCTCCACTTCCTGAGAGTGCTCAGTAGGGACAAACTGATGGAGAGGCTGTGAGAAAATGCCAGCAAGTAGCAGCAAGGTCTGGTCAGCTTCAGAGCTCCATACATTCCTCATCATCGTCGTAAGAGTCCCACGTCAGGATGAGCAAGTTTCTCAGCAGATGGGAGCCGAAAGATTTGAGTGGACGTTGGAACGATGTTGGGCCAAGAGGAAGAAATTAAAGCCAAATACAGAAAAGTTGAGGACAGAAACAGCCAGATAGGAAATGGGAGAAATGCATGGAGGCGCTGTGACATGCTGGGTGCTATTTATAGCCACTGACCAGCCAACCGAGCCAGGCCTGGACTCAGCGACCGTGAGTCATGTGGAGCCTGTTGGTGAGAATTTCTTTAGCTCTGCAGATCATTCACTGCAGCACAAAAATACCGAATACTTTCACAACTTATTTATGAAATTGCGCATGACTGCATGTGTAACCCTGCCTGCCAACACCAGAGCCCAAACTGTGACAGAAACGCTCTCCTAAAACTGCAGACCCATTTCGATCCACACCGCTCCCCGATGACCCACCCCACCCCATCCCAAACGCGCAGTGGGTTTGAGGCTTAACAGACCTCTGTTTGGGGAGCACCACAGGGTACCATGTTCTCAACCTTCCTTTTTGCTCTGCACACCTCAGACTTTCCTGCCGAGGAATGCTCTGGAGCCTCTAGAGCTGATTGGATAAAGCCAGATGCTTCATGGACAACCCTGAGCACCTGCTTCACAAAACAGCAGTTCTACATTTGGAGGTCTTCAGACAGAGACCCCTTCAAATCAGCAACAGAAGACCTTTCATCTCATGGCTAGAATTGTGTTTTCTCAGAAAGTTAATGAGTCAGCATCACGTCTAATGTCACTTTGGGATTAATAAGGTGTTTTTGAACCAAATATAGAAGTGATACATCTGAAATATCCATACGTTCACCCAGTGTGTTTCTCTGTGCTTTAGGACCTCTGGTTTCCTCTGAATCCCCTCGGTGTGCAGAGATTACTCGTGCAAGCTTCAAAAGATTTCAGCGATAATTTATTTCAAATAATTCTTCAAAAGTGAAGCAACTTTTGAGACTGTTTTATGACTTACATAAAACATTAATGAAAGAAGAGTTAATGTGTGCCTGGAGCTTTCTGTCCAAGGCTTTTTCTAAACAACTTCTAGGCTTTATTCTGAAACTATTTATCCTACATTTCCTGTCTGCCTCTCATTTGATTTACTTTCAGGAAGTAACAGACACAGTTGTGTGGTTACCAGTTTTATATGACAAATTATAGGTATTCTGTATTAGATTGCTACAAAGGGGAGTTTCAGGCAGTAGCTCGGTTGGCACCCATCAGGTTTTATGCACCATCACAAAGACTTCCTGTTCAAAGGTCCTAATTCTACACTTTGGACTTCAAAACTGAAGGGCCAGCCATTACTAATACCTTTTACCGACCTAATCCCAAATGTGTTCAACCCAAACAAGCCAGGTGATGACCACATTTACAGAAAGGTCTCAGAAGCTGATGTTCTGCCAGGTTTAGGTCTCGTTAAAACCAAAAATAAAAATAAAAAAAATCACATATTTCTACCATGACAACACAGAAATCTGTCCAGAATTTGTAAATCATGTTTAGGAGATGTTAGAACAGACCTTTTCAACAACAAAATATGACCGAACAAGCAGGGTGTTTTGATGAGAACGCCTTTTTCAAAGGAAACGATTTTCATTTGCTCCATCAAGAATGTAAAGGGAAAAGAAGATCAAGTGAAAAGAGCGGTGACTCTGAACTCAGGATGTGTGGTGAAAGCCTCAGCTTAGAGGAGTTTAACTCTGTCGCACCGGTGGACGTGAGGAATTAATGTGACTGACACAAACACTGATTTCAGCAATAATCACAGTTTTGCCTGAACAGCAATCCCATCACAGTTTTAAACCCCTGCTGGTGCCGCAGGAGGAAAACGTCCTGCACCAACAGATCGCATTAACACGTTTCCCAGTGACAACGAAGGAAAACACATCTCAGCACAAGGATGTTCACCACAGACCGATAAGTCACCGCAGTTTGTGAAATTTCACTTTTGGCAGTGCTGCAAACAGGAGCCAAGAGTGTGTGACTGATCTTACCTTTGACTGCATAGCAAACAGACTCATACTGAAGGAAACGAAGGCTGTTGCGCCCACAGCCCACAGGACAACTTCAGCATCAAAATACCTGCAGACAGAAACAGATGAGCAGCTGGAAACGCATCCTGTGGTGTCCAACCAGCAGCAGGCTGAGCTGATATAATATGATAGACTGTCAAGTTAAACAAACTTTTTAAACATTGTTTTATTTAAAACATTGGTTTCACTTTTAAATACAGTGTAAAACAAAACCTTCATTTCCTGTCCGGTGAAATAAAAAAGAAATCAGGCATAGAGAAGAAGCAGACAAAGATTGTCATGTATCATAAAAAGGCTCTTCAGCTGAAAGGGTGAAAAGCGACAACAGACCGAAATGCCTGATTATTTTTTGTCTGGTGTTTTTTAAAAGGACAACAGTTTTCAGATACCTGGTACTCTCTTTCTAAGGACTTCTCGCTGATACCCGCTGCTGTTTCTGGTGGTGACCTTTCCCCAGATACCACATTATTTTTTATTAGATGACTTTTTTGTGATATTTGATGAGTTTTTAACTAAATACCTGATGTGACATGTATTTGTATAGCGCCTTCTTAGGGTTCTACAACCCCCCCAAGGCACTTCGCAACACAATCAGTCATCCACCCATTCGCACGCTGGTGATGAGCTACAATGTAGCTACAGCACAGCTGCCCTGGGGCACACTGACAGGCGAGGCCTGCTGAGCACTGGTGCCACCGGTCCCTCTGACCAACACCAGCAGGTTAAATGTCTTGCCCAACAGCGGAAAGTCAGAGTCGGGATCGAACCTGCAACCTTCTGATTACTGGACAACCCGCCCTACCTCCTGAGCTACTGCTGTCCCAGTAGCCATTAAAAAATTACTAGTTTACAGAGGTCAGAGATGGCACAGACGTTACATCAGAAACCCCAAACTGTCTATATTCTACAACAAGGTAAATATGGATTTAAGTTCTCTGAGCACTTTAAAAGTATCAGTGACGGTCTCCGCTGATCCGATACCTCTGACAGATTAGAACGTAGTAGAAGAATGGGATCGTTTGTGGCGGATGGCTGCTTATACTGAGCCAGGATCCTCTGGAGGTTTCTTCCTGTTAAAAGGAAGTTTTCCTCTCCACTGTCGCTGCATGCTTGCTTAGTATGAGGATTGCTGTAAAGGCTCTGACACTAGTCAGTGACTTGATGCAATTTTCTGGGTTTCCTTATATAGGAAACTTTTTTCTGATTGGCTTAATGAACTGACCTGTGTTGGAATATTTTATATGTGAAGTGCCTTGAGATGACTCTTGTCATGATTTGGCGCTATACAAATAAACTTGAATTGAATTGAATTGGTTCATGTTTACGCTGGTTCTGGTCAAGGGAAATTAGATTTTTAAATATTTGCAGTGCTTTGGATTCTTCTTCAGCCAAAAAAGGACATAAAATGTGATATCTCTTTTAGTAATAATGCGTTATCTGGTCTGACGGCTTCTGGACTGGCACCAGGCACAACTATCAGATACAGATCTAATCGGATAAATGAGTCAGTCAGCATCACCAGGTGGAACACTCACGCTGCCACAGATCCAAGCATCAGGCCCTCTGCAAGAGTCTGAGTGAAAGAGAAGAGGGTCAAGAAGACAAGTAGAAGGTAAATACATGAAAATAGTGATTAAAAAACAGAGCAGGTGTGGTGGTGGTTTAAATTAATGCCTGACTGCTGCTGCTTTTACTCACAAACAGGCCCAGGGCTATAAAATTCAGGGGTACACGACGGCGGACGCTACCACAACAGGACATGAAAATGGCGAGCACCAGCACCACTGACCTGTTTAACAGCAGGAATCCAAAAAAGTAATAAAAACAACATCATGTCCTCTGTAAAAATACACACACACACACACACACACACACACACACACACACACACACACACACAGAGCTTTTGTTGAAATTCAATAGGAAAAACATCCTTGTATTCTTTAATTACTCACATCATGGTGTAGGAGAACCAGGACGTTCTGAGAACCCAGCTCCTGAGTGTGTTCCTGTTATGTGATAAGAAAAGTGAAAATGCAGAAAGAGGAAGGGAGTTTAATGGAACCGCCTTTTATTTGATAGAGGCAGCAGCATAATTAATTAAATCTGAACAGAGGACACACTTGGGAGCAGAACACAATTTATGAAATGAAATGACTTTACTGCATCTATTATATGAAACTGACAGAAGTTTCATGCTACTACTGCAAGCTACGATCTAGTGCTCCTTCACTGGATCATTTCATGATGGTTTTATGTTTAAGTTTGCATGGCGGCAGATGGATTGTTCCTCCTCTGTGGTGAAGCAAGCTTTTACAGGCTGCACACTTGAGCAGGATGAATGGTAAAGGTTTCTGACATGGATTTATCTCTTGAGGGAGTGAAGTCCCTTGTGCTTTGGGGTGCCTCACCAGTACAGAAATGCACAAATGATCCCAACAGTAAACAGCAGCTGAATCATCAAGGTCAGGTAGACTTTCCTCACAAAACCTGGCGGGGGAGGAGACAAAACAAGACAAGAAAAACGTTCAAACACAAGAAAAAGATGAGAGTTTTTTCACCAGTTTCCAAAATGGTTCTGTTTTCACCAAACTTTCATCTTGTGTGTTTTGCATGTGAAGGCAAAAACCTGAGGTGGCATGCAGCTGAGGTCAAGAGGTGATATATAAAACTATCATTCATCTCGCCTCCTGCCTCTCTCTCCATTTGGCTCCTACCTTTTCGTATCACAGCATCACTGAAGCCACCGTCGTCTGATGCTGATTCAAACACAAACGGTGTCTGAGTTGGACCAACTTGTGAGTCTTCTCCAAATTCTACTGTCCCATCAGGGAGGGTTGTGTTTGGGTAAGGGCCAGGAGGGGAGACAACAGCAATGTTTCCATTTCCTACCTGCAATTAAAATATCCAGGTTTAAATAACAGCACACACAGTGCTGCAAAAATAAGGGTTCTGCACCATATAGGTAACTTCTCTTCTTCCCTTTTCTCCACTTAAAAGTGAAAAGATGACCTCAAAGCAGGTTTCTAATCATAATGTCATTGATCATTTTTAAACAGTTTACCCAAACCAGTTTGGCTTGATGTGAAAACGTAAATGCTCCCTTGGTAATATAATGACTTAATTATGACTAACCACATTATTTAGAATGCTGCCCACACTATTGATGTGTCGGTCGCGAACGAACCGGCTCTAAGAGTGGGAGCCGTCCCCTCTCCTCCCCCCTCCCCTCTTGCTTTGGTGCAAGCTACAGGTGATTGGTCAGCATGTGTAACTGCGTGTCCAGACTGTCCACACACAGAGCAGTAGGGGCGGGGAAGAGGGAGGATCAGACTCAGACACACAGCAGAGCACATGCGGGTGGAGGGAGACGAGAGGGAATGAGGAGGAGATAAAAGGCGAGTGAGAGAGAGGAGAGTGCGACGAAGACGGTGAGAAAATGAGCGCCAGCAGTCAGAATGTGGAGATTTCTTAATGTGTTCAGTTGTTAAATCCATAGAAATGATAAATATTTGATATATTACATTTTTTTACATTAGTAAATCATTTTACATATAGTTTTGCATAATTTTGGTTATAAATGTACTCTACGCAACAGAAAATCTGAGGAGCCACTTGGGAGCCAAAACAACCGGCTCTCTAAAAAGAGCCGGAATTCCCATCACTAGCCCACACCCAGTCCAGACCTTTAGAGTACAGAAAACTCTTCCGTACGAACTGTCTGACAACATGCAGTGGGTTAAATCCTGCTCTTTGGGACTTTGGGAAAGTATTTTAATTTAGGGCACACAAGTGGAACTTCTGGAAGGTGTGTGTCCTGTTCCATCGGGTGTAGCTACATTCATGAAAACCATCACAGCAACAGTAAGACGTGGTGGTGGTGTGATGGTCTGCTGCTTCAGAACCACCTGCTGTGATGGATGGAACCATGAATTCTGCTTTCCAGTAGAAAACCCTGAAGGAAAATATCAAAGTGAGGTTGGTCTGCATGGATTTGTTTCTTTACATAAATCAAATTATCATTAAAAAAAAACATCATATTGTATTTTCTAAGGTTTTCTTTGTCTGATGTTAGTTTTCTCATTATTATTTTTACTGATGTGAAACATTTAAATGTGGCAAAAAGGCCTTAACAACAGAGATCTGTAAACCATCCTTGCATATTAATATTAATGCAAATGAGGCTTTGCAAATATTTTATTATGATCTTCTGATGAATTTCGTAACGATTTTTTGATGAACGGAGGTTGGTTTGGTCATTAAGTTCTTTATGAAATGAAAACCAAAATAACAAAACCAAAACATTTCAATCTCATCACCTCATTTCATTTTTTCTTTGGGGAATAAATGAAAACATTGCTACTAACCTGATGAGTCACCCCTGAGTGTGAATACTCCCCATAGTATGGAGGGCTGTATGGAGGAGGACGAGGCTCATGTTGTTCACTCGTGCTGCTGCTCGTTTGGCTCATTTCACTAAAAGTCACAAAGCCTTCTCCTCCACCTGTGCACAAGAATCTGACAAGAAGAGAAAGTAAAATGAAAGCAGACATCCAGGTTAGTTAAGCTGAGACATCCATGTTTTGGACAGCATCTGCACTGTCAGTGGGGAACAAATAAATGGGTAATTACAAAACGATGCATCACACAAACTCACAGCCATCCATGACTAACATCCATAATTATGGCCCTAAACCTCAACCTAATAGAGCTGTATGTATATTTAACAGCCAGGGAGATTGTGGTTAATTGATCTCAGAGGACATTCTGTCTTCATGAAAGATGGGCGGACTACAACATTTTTAAATATATTCCAATTTATATCAAGTGGTGAAATAAAGAGAAATTCCCCTAAAGTTTTCTTTTAAATGAACCACTTGAGGAGTGAAATCTTTCTTTAATGATTGATGCTCTTTGAGTGTAGAGAACATCCAGATTACCATCATAAATTACAAATAAGTATCTGTGGTGTGAATGTGAACATCCAGCCAACCAACCAACCAACCAACCAACCCATGCATCCATCTATCCATGGGAAATTTTCCAAGATGATGAAGCTTCTTCAACTGGCTCCCTATGATGTAGCAGTAACTCAACTCCTCATCCTTGCATCATTCTTGACCATAAGTGAGGTTTGGGACGTAGCTTTTGACTCAACTCTCCCGTTTCTGTAATTGATCTGAACACAGTACAGCAGTCCCAATTCGCCCATCAACACAGCCTCACTTGTGAAAATGACTCAAAAAACTTAAAACTCCTTCACCAAGTGCAGAGACCCAACCCAGATGTGGTCATATTTATGTATAAACACTTTGTGGTATCTTGTGGAAAGCGTGACTATTTTACATTCTTTTCTCTCCTCGGTTTTACCAGACAAAAAGTGAAACTTAAAGAGAGGAAGCAGATTGTTATCTAGTTTGAATAAAGAGAACAAGACCCTAACCTAATCATTTTCCTTCTGGGATTAATAAAGTATTTTTGAATTTGAATTGAATTGAATAACATTTAAAAAACATGACAGAAGAGCTTTTCATTTAAAGTGTCTTGATGATGTTTGAAAAGATCCATGAGTTTAAATTTTAGATTGAAGTTCCTTACCTCTGCTGTGACGACCGGGAAACGCTTCTTCCTGTTGTGTCGTGCCCGTTTCAGGCCAAAGTCTACCTGCTATCAGCCGGGTCTGCAGAGGGGCCGGACTTCAGCGCCCGAGGGCCAAGCGTCATCTCCATTAGGATCAACGAGTCCCTCTGATGAAGTTCTAAAAATACCAAAAAAGACACGATGTCAGAATCGTAACCTCCTGAGCTTCTGTTTAATGTACCTTTTATTTCACCTGGTCATCAGTCATAAACATGAAAAGGACATTTTAATAAATATAAAAGCCACATTTCCTTGCACAAGAAGATGTTTAACAGCTGTTTCTATTAATAACAACATTTAGCATGCTTTAACAGCTATACCTCTCATGAAATGGTTTAAAGGTACTTTTTTCATCTTTCTCTTTAAAATAAGCTTCTAGGTCTCCATGTATGTCAGTCAGCATTCATCTGGCCTTCCTGGTTCACCTCAGTTAAACATTGATAGCACAGAAACCACTCATAGATGAAGAGGAAGGTTCATACACCAGAAATCCAGCTTTTACAAAAGGATTGTGGATACTGGGTCACAGAGAGGGAAGAATAGTAAAGATGTAAAAAAACATACTGTAGGCCAAAAATACATTAAATAATGTAGGTCAATACAGTCTTAGTGCTTCTTCATGGAGAATTGCTGCTAAAAGGCTTATGGGAAAGAATCCATCCACAAATCATTCAAGGAGGAAGCAATTTTCTGTAAAACTTGATTTAAAGTGATGAGCAGAGACACATGAACAAGAATGGCAGAATCAAAACGATCTGTAGCTGAAACACTCCTAACTTTGACAAAGAACCTGGGAAAGACACAAATTGCATGTCATTGAAATGGATTTATTCTGTACCAAAAGCAGAGCCTGTGCTTGGCTCCAGCGGGGTTCCTTCAGCCAACGGTACGTCAGATGAACACTAGGGGGCACTGCTCTGCTGCGCTTCCTCTACTAATTGCAGTGATTTGATTGTGACTCTGGTCCCTCTCATGCCGTCACCTCCCCACCCAACCAGCAGCTTCAAATCCTCCAGAGAGCTCTCTTTAAAGCCTCTTCATTTTATCTGCTGGATCAAATCCTCCATTTTTGTCAACAACATGTGATGTTTGTGTTGCTTTCAAAGTGTTGCCAAAAGTAAGAGAGAAACCAGAACACTGTTTCCTTTGTTTAGACAGCAATAAAGAGAAAGATAACATAAAGCAAGAATAAAACAAAGATTTTAACAGCACAAGGATGACATTTGAAGGCGCGCAGTGTTTATTGCTGTGAAGACACACTCTGTTCGACTTTGTTCTCGCTGATTGGTGTGTCAGTCAACATAGGCCAGGTTTACCATGCCTGCTCAAACCTGATGAGCCCGCTCCCACATTTGTGCATCAGATCTCATCTGGATTTGAATGGGCGGCACAACAAACACAGTCACATTTGAGCAGGCAGTCGAAATCAGGCCTGTGTTGACAGACCAATCAGAGTGAAGCCAAACTTAAAACGGTTCAAACTGCAATGGTGGCGTCCAAAACCAGAACGGGTGCTCACGAAGCATAATGTGTGAAGAGCACAGAGATGTCATTCCCCCATCTAACTATGTTCTCTAACAATGAAGAAAAGAAGCAGAATAAAGAACAGAAATACAGTCCTGTGTCTTCAGGATTAAGTGGCAGCCTTTTTTGTCTGCGTCTATGCTCTTCTGGGCTTTTGGGACAGTGGACCACAGAGGGGAGTGTTCTGGTGTCACCGGAGAAGAGATGTAGCCATCACGGGACTCTCTCTTTCTGCTTCCACATGCAGTTGTGAATTACTGCTTCCAGCTAACACCGGCCTCCGAAGGATTTATTTGAGGAATTGAAACTGTAGTTTGTGTGGCCTCAGAGAGCCCCAGCACAGGTCGGGGGAACCACGCTACAAGATGCCCCTTCATTTCTAATTTACAACCCTTCTGGAGCTGCTAATGCAGAGTAGCTGGAGGATGGATGGCTGATGAGAAGGTCCTCGGATGGCTCCCACGACCCAGTGAGACTGCATTTGGAACTGTAAATAATAGGACAGCCTGCACTGTAATTATATCAGCTGGTCCGGCTGTGGGAGTCAAGAAGTTTTAGTAAAATAAGAAAAGAACATTTGGGCTTGCAGAAAGAGGACAAGTCAGCACTGCAGTGGCTTTAAAGATACTTGTTTAGTAAGAGTGCAATGTAAACTTAATGGACATTCTTATGTGGATAAATGATTGTTATCCATTGTTAATTTAACATATTACACTACAGTAGGACTTAACTTCAAATGAATTTATCCTTATTACAGGTTTGCATATACTGTGTTGACCTCCATTAGCACATGAGAAACAAATCTAGAGAAAATTTGGGCTAAACATGTTTAACGAGATGCTAATTTAATTAACAGCTGCAAACAAATGTAGACTGTATTCACTAAAAGGAATTCATGACTCTGCTACAAATAAACCCATTAAAGCAATAATTCAGATCACCTAGAGTGGGATTCTGTGAAAATGTTATTATGAGCAATCACCTGTTGTAGCGCTCTGAACAACCTGAGTTTGGAGAAATAGCTTCTGGACGAATAGATGAGCTAACTGCTAGTCCAGTCAAGGACAAAGTGGACTGCTGCTATAATACAACGACTCAAACCTCAAAAATGTTCATGCTAATTCTGTTTTATAAGATTTCGCATCACAGTTGAGTTTACATTTCAAGATGATTTAGCAGAGGAAATAAAAGCAGCGTTAGAGCTAGCGTTAGCTTGCAGAGATATCGTACGCCAAGGGATGTCCCAGTCAGGATTTTTCTTGTCTCAATTCCAGTTTTAAAATCATTTTATACCCTGCAGACGCATCATCACGTAACATAATAATCAACCATTTTACAGAAGGTCAGTTTCACCAATCAGAAGCTAAATATAACCATGATACCAACCATTAACAATATATTTATCAGGACCCTGATCAGATTCTTAAGATCAGGATGCCAGAATATTCCTAAAGGAATAAATATTTCAGAAAAAGTTGACAGAAGTAATAAAATAGAGTCCCTAATTTCATATTGTGTGATGATAGGTCATGATAAATGGGACAACACTTAAAAATAATATAAAAACAAATGGTAACAGTCAAACCAGGAGTTTTAGATGTTTATTGATTCATCAATAAATGCAGAGCTTATAAACTTTAACGTAGAACTCAGCACATGTTGCATAATAAATGAGCAAACATGTAGGTGATTATGGTCTGCCATAAAACCAGGATGCTCCAGTTGTGTCTGTTGTGTTTTTGTCAGAATAGTTTGTTTCTTTAGTTAAACGCACACATTTGCCCTGGGCCCTTATTGTGAAGGGTTTGTAAAGGAAGTTAAATCTCAGTTCTGTGACTGACAGAAAATAATGATCCTTGTTATTCATCTGAAATAAACAGCATCCTGGCCTCCAGAGACCTAAAAACCTCCCATCAAGCCTCCAAAAGAATATGAAATAAAGTCTCACCACTTATGGAGCTTTTTAAAAAGCATGATCACCAAATACATCATTAATGGTGAATTCCTTTTAAAACTAATAGTAACCACAGGGAAATTTTACCTCAGCAACATTTAAAACCCAATAACTGTTTAATCCATGGAAAGCACTGGAAAGTCAAGCTCCAAAACAACTTCACACGTTTCCTTACATGCTTATTTACTCTGGATGCAGCACTCTCATGGGGTCAGTCTGCAAACTCCATGGTACATCTCCAGCTGGGGCATATATAGGGGAGAAGAGAGATTCATCATGCTTCCGGAGTCCTCTCTGTGCTCTCAAAGTTGTAAGAGAAACTTCGACATATTTCAGATCTCTCCGGTTCATTTGGTCCAAGCAGCAGGAGCTGCACGGATCAACAGAAAGGAAAACTGTGAAAGTCAAACATTTGGAAAGAGATTTTTTGTTTTGATTTAAAGGTATCTGTCAAATCCTTCTGAACAGCTGATCACAAGCCACCTTTGTGCGTGCCCATCCACTCGTTAATGTGACAACACGGCTCCTGACATGACGAGGCTGTGTCCGACCCAGTAAAGGCCGCCGTCACAAAGCACCATGGCGCTCCGTCCAACACCACATTAACATGTTCTGCTGCTGTCAGCCCGATGGAGAGTGGTGATGGGCTTTTATGCTGTCAACTCCCATAATCCACTTTGTACTCAAACTGGTGCAGATGGGCCTGAGAAGCTTCTATTTGCAATAATTATGTAGAAATGATGTGCCTTAGAAGGTTTACAGTTTGTTTTTGAGCATTCTACGCTGGCAAGGGCGGGTTGGCTAACACTTTGCAGCAGTGTTTCCCAGCCTACAGGTTTTAGCTGTTTTCCTGCCACCACACATCTGAGCTAAATAAATGAATGATTAACAGCTTTGTGCAGCACTTGATGCCATCCTGAGAAGGCAATGCCCATATATAAATCTGGCGGGCTGAAGCAGAGACATGGAAATCATGCAGGACAGGGGGACGCTTGATAAAAACTAGGTTTATCATTCATTTGGATAGGAATGGGCCATATGGCTGGTTTGAACTATTCTCATGAATGAATTGCTGCAGAACAAGTACTAAAAGGCACTGAATGTCATTTAAGAACATTTAATTAATATTTAATAACATATTAAAAAATAAACAAACCACTCATGTAGTTTTATGTAATTTATTCTTCAAACAAGGCCCCATAAAAATTATATTATATATATATTATAAAATGAATAAAGATGAAGATATTTAAATAAAGTTCAAGCTAAATGTGATAAAAACATGAAATTATAGTTTGACCTGAAGTGAAAAATGTAAAAACAGAAATAAATGTCTTCCTACTTTCCTGATTCATTTAATCACTTCATGTTCTCCAGTGAAGTTCTGCAGGTGAACTGATGCTTTGCCGTGTTTTATTTCAACAATAAAAAAATAAGGTTGGTGATTTATTCTTCTTCTCTGCCCCTAAATGAGTGACTTTCTGATCACATGGTAAATGGCCTGTATTTTTATAGCGAAATGGAAATTTGTTCAAACTAAATCACGGGATAGGTCCAAAAGTTTGGAAGCTTGTGTGTAAAAAAAAAGGTGTTTAAGGGGATTAGTGTTTTGAAGCTATTGCTGCAGTTACGTCTTTACTGTCAGATTTATTTACTGAGGATATTTGTTCAACAACCAGGTCCGTATGCAACGTTACCGCGTCGTCCGTACAGATAATCCCCACGCGCCGCGCTGCAGCAGCAGCCTAGCCCAAAGATGGTGCAGCTTGGGCGCGGTTGGCCTAAACTGATAAATGATGATAAGATATCAACCATATATTACCATGCAAGGCTTTACTCGAGTATTCATTAAGCATGACACATCCCTGCTGTTTTGTTCTTTAACAATGGAGAGCGAATGCTATCATCATCTGGGTGCTGAAATATTAATTAGTAACCACTGCTTTACAATAAGGGTCCCTTTATTAGTGGCACTTAGTGCATTATTAAGCATTAATAAACTATTGAAGTATTAACAGCTGCTTAACCCAAAAATGTAATGCATTACTACTCCCCCCTCAGCCCTTTGTCCTAACTTTATGGACACTTCATAATTAACAATAATGGTAATGTTTATACAGGGACCCTTTGTTTATTAATGTGTAATAATGCACTAAGTAACATTAATAAAGGGACCCTTGCAGTAAAGTCTTAGCACAGGTTTTACCATAAAGCAGTGGAGGAGAAGAGGATGAGGATTGCTGTTGCAGCTTCAACTAGGACAAACTAAATAGACTTTTTTGTATGTATGTTGTTTTAAATGTCATTATTATTATTTTTTAAAATAAAGACAGAGTTGAATTATGAAATCTGGAGCTGGTCGGGACTAGACTGACTCTGCACCATCAGCTGCAGCTGCTCAGGCACGAGTCGGTGTTCCACGAAGAAAGAAAGCAGAGCAGCTCTGTCACTGACCGCTGCCGACAAAAGCTGTAGCTCTGATCCTGATGGCAGCCTCGGGATGACACAGCTGTCACTGTGGCTGTAGCCACGGCTGGGCTTTGCTTGTTAAGATCTCAGCTGTGACATTTGCTTTTAATGGGTGTCGATGACTACATGTTTGTGCAATGATGGCTGTGCCGGCTGAGTGTTGCACTGACAGGGCTGTCTCCCTGAGCTCCATGGCTGGGCACAAATAGATCATGGAGGAACCACAGAGACAATCAGAAACATCTGGAAGTAGCCCCAGCAGCAAGGATCACTACAGAATAACCGCATCCAACCACAGCTTCGCCCACAAGAGTCAGAACAGAGACTAATAACAATCCTTCCCTGATTATTGAGCTATTAGCTATGTTACATCATCTCAGCTTCATATTATTTCTTTAGTTTTTTTTAACTAAATTCAGGAAAAAAACAAACATATTTTAACTGCAAACCTTTAAAGGGAACATATTGTGCATATCTGACTTTGCATGTCTTTGCGCTGCCATGCAGCATCTTCTGCCTCTAAAAACTTCAAATGTGGAAAAATGCCACCTCTTCAGCACACCCTGAGCTATTTTAAAGGAATCTCCTACCAACTTTATGCAGATGACCTTCACCTCTGATACAGACCTATCTCCAGAACCATTGGAAAGTTCATCAACAAACAGCTAACTCAGTATCTGGAATCCAGCAGTATTCTTCCGGCTTCAGAACTGGCCATGGGTGTGTTAGAGTGCTAAAGGACATCATATGCTCCATTTACAATAAGGGATGTTGTGTGGCTGTGATTGTTGACTTGGCTAAAGCCTTTTGATTTATTATTTTCTGAAGCATTTTTTTATTTTTATCACTTTTCTTTGTACTTAATGACAAAGGACTATCAAGAAAGCAAGTTTGCCGAGTTTATGTCAAACTCACCCCAAAACATTGATTTTTCTTTTTTTTTCTTTCTTTCTTTCTTTCTTCAGGGTATATACAGCAATCCTTAAGTAAAATTTACTACTTTTTAATACTTTTTTTTACTACCTTCAGAATTTTTTTAAAACCATCACAACACTAAATTGCAAGTGTTAATCAGCGACCTATTTACACATATTTTAACATATATAACATACAAAAAGAATAGACTTAGAGACTCACTGATGTTGACAACATATTGCACATATTTATTTTAATTAGAAAATAAGCCAGGCACTTCTTGTCAGCGGTTCAGACAGTTGACCACGAGGCCTGAAATGATGCAGAACGACCACTGAATATGACGTCATCATTATGTGACCGGATATGCTAAAATAGGGCTGCTCGATTATGGCAAAAACAATAATCATGATTATTGTGACTGAAATTGAGATCTCGATTATTTTTCAATTTATGTAGATTTTTTTTGTTGTCGTTTTTATTCAGTCATAAAACTGCTCAGGGCACAATCAGGGCAAAAATAAACAAGAAACAAGATGATCACTAAAACAACTCCTGATTCCCAGTATAAAAAGACCAATATACTTATAGCTCATAGTTTATGACCCAAGGGCTATAGACCTTGGTTTAACTCATTTAAGTCTAACCAGTACAGACCCAAATACCAATATCTTGCAAATACTGACAACAAGAATTATACAGTGGCATTTATAACAAATACATGCAAATTGAGGTTCACAAAATGTTGCATAACATTTATTTAGTCGTGTCAAGGTGCTGTAGGAGCGTGCACTAGCACCGTGTCCTCAGAGAGATTAGTTATTAGTTATCAGCGTGAGGAACTTATTTCTACCTTATTTATAAACTATTTATTTACAAGTCCGTCAGTTAATGTAATAATTGTACCAACCACAGCTGCACCCCCACCCCCCAACCCGGTCTCACAGCAATCGGGGCAAGCTGCACGTGTTTAGCGCGCTGCACGCGCACATTTAGCTGTTTTTAGTGGCTCAGGAGTCTGCAGGTACGGCGTGTGTCACTCACTCTGGTTAATCCAACAGGGAGCCGGTGTTGTGCCATAAACCGACTCGCTGCCAAAAAATGATTAGCAACTAAAGAAAGGAAGGGGAAAAAAATCAAATCGCTGGAGAATTGTTTATTTACATTTATACAACGTTTACATTCAATACAGGGCGCCATTTTACATTGTTTATTTATTTTTTAGTATCAAGGCTGTAACATAAAGAAAGCCAGTTCTTACCACAAACCATCTTTCAATCGCAAATATTGCAAAAAGGATTAATATATCCTCATTGTGAACGTTTAAGACAAATAGCAACACTTAAAAGAACTTCCGAACTGGAAAAACTAAGCTAATCATTTTTTGGCAGTGAGTCGATTTATGGCACAACACCGGCTCTGAGAGCTGTTTCTTTAGCGACCGACACATCACTACATCATTCCCTTTCCTAAAGTCCTGAAGAACGGTCCGCAGCGCAGGCGGAGTGTTTAGCTAACCTGCAGGAAACGTCGACGATAGTTATCCAGAAAGTAGCTAAGGGTTACCAGAGATGTTTCTGAGGTTTCTGAAGCTGCTAGAAATAGCGTCAAAGTTGCTAAGTTGGCAACACTGTGGAGGAGCGCTTCATTTGCAACTCAGGGCAGCGCAAGTGGGAGGAGCAAATAATCGGCTTGTTTTATTTTTATAATCGTTCAAAACATTTCATTCGGAATATATTTCTATGTCGATGTTCAGAATACGACATCTGATAGTCTGAAAAAAATAATACCTAATTTGGAAAAAATAATACCTCTGAGACCAAATTTAACACTTTTAATGGCCTTAAATTTGACTATTTTTATTTATCACTTTTTAATACTTTTTAAAACCCCGCGGACACCCTGTTCTTTCTCTCTCTCTCTCTCTCTCTCTCTTTCTTTCTTTCTTTCTTTCGTCTTCCTCCTCCAAAATCCCCGTGTCCTCCTACAGCAAGCCTGAAGGAAGAAGACATCAAGAACACAACAGCCTTGAGTCTTCTGGGTTTTCTTGAAACTCCGACATGTGATGTAATAACTGCTATTTTTAGCATATTTATAGATCTGATGTGTTGATAACAGACGTACAGTGTGAGCAGTCAGGTTGCGTCCAAGAACTGGGTTGCACATTGTGAGAACATGTCTCGTGAGATTTGCTTTGCTAGGAAGTCGTACCGTTTGGGGTGGAGCTGAATGCTATGAGTAAAAAAGTCACAGTGTCCGCCTGGCTTAACGAGTCCCCCTGAATGTCGAGAATGGGGTTAAGGCATTTCAGGTCCAATCTTAAAGAACACGTCTTGTGAAATCTCCTCCAAGATCCTGTATTTTCTGTTGTACTAAGAGTTTGAGTTGTGGATGAAATGTAGTTATTAACACAGAGAACTGTGGCTCGATTCCAGCAAAGGTGACCATGTTTGTGTTGGCTAATGCTCTTGTGGTCATTTTGACCCAGTTAGATCTCATGCATTGGAGATGTACATTTAATAAAGGCATTGTAAGGGTTTGGTTGAAAACTGGCAAGCAGTTGCCTTTCATTATTATTATTTATTTTTTTATCGTGAAGTGCCTCGTGAGTTTTATCTTGAGAGGCGCTATATAAAAGATAGTTTTACTTCGTTTCTTTCTTTCTTCGACAGATGATAACTTTGTAATAAAACAAAAAGATTTCTAAGCTAAAATATTTCAGGGTTAGTTTTGTGAATTTATTTTATTTTCTAAGCGTACACTCATTCCTGCATTTCAGGCCAGCAGTACTTTATAAAATAGTCTGAGGCAACATAGTTAGAAGTACTACACGTGTTACATCAAACAGATGATTTTGTGAGTTGTTTGTAGTCTTGATTTGTTAAAAAGCAGTAGAATCTGAAAGCAAAAAGATAGGCAGAATATCTTCAGTTGATCTGAAAATGAATAGAAACCATTAAATGTTTGTGTTTTTCAGAAAAAAGATGGAGGGGATTTCCATTTTTCTATCATTTTAGAGCAAAGCACGATCCAACAAATCATTGCACTTGGAGAAATTCAAATGTTTAGATTTGAAAATGGCTCTTTTCTTTATAAGACACCACATAGAGACTCATCACTCATGTGAAGATGATATATAACCCCATGCGCAGGGGAACATCGGAAAATCATTTCCTACTGCTGCAGTGTGGAATAACAAAAGCCTTCAGTCACAAAAAAAGACAGATGGGAATTATTTTTGTATTGAACAGGAATGTACTGAAATGAACTGGATCAAACCAGGCCTGTTGACCTCTACCGTTCATGGATTTCATTCATTCATTGCATTTAAAATTCTGATCTGGTAGAGAGCTTTACACAGTTGGGTCATATGTTATGTTCTAATCAGCATTTCTTGATTTGTTTTAGATGAAATGGGCTATGTGGGCTCCAGACAAAAGGAAAAAAGAAAAGTTAATAAAAACAACCATGCAGGTGGTTATCAACAGCAGGCCCAAAGTCAGGTTCTGCAATGGTTTCTCATGGCATCAGGTTTTAAAAGTTCTCTTTGCAAAAGTAATTGACACTTCTATGACGGCGGCATTGATGCAAGAAACTAAACAGAGACTAGCACAACAAATGACAGCGACGTCTATGCATGATGTGAAGAGGACAACACAAAATCACACATTGCAAAGACACGACAGTAGAAGAGCATACTTGAAAGAGCAAGTTCCCTGAAATAACAGTTTTTGCCTATTATTTTTGAAAATGATCGATCCCCCTGAGTTCATGCAGGTTGAACATGAAGACAGCCTCCTACACCTATCTCTGTTGGAAAGGTCTGGTGGGCTGGATGTGGCCCACTGGCCACCAGTTGAGGTTCAACTGCACTACAGTGATTCGTGAGCTACATCGTAGTCACAGCTGCCTTGGGGCACACTGACAGACACCACCTCCGAGTAATTAGTATGTGACTCAGTTCTGATCATGCAGAATTAAATCATAAAATCCTACTTTACTTTACATTGACAATACTTTTCTATGCCTCTCTGTTTAAATATTCATATTTTCCACGGCACAGCTGCAGCCAGTCTATAAACTGTAATCTGACCATCTGAACCAACTCAGATGATTTACTTTCCTAACGGCGTCAGGCTGCGGAGTTGTTGAGGGATGTTTGTTCTGACTCAGAATGGAGTGGAGTGTCATGATGCTACAAAAAGGGCTGAGGGAAAGTTTCTTCAAAGCCATGGCAGAGCCTGACAAGCTGAGAACATGCTGCCAAGTCAAATACAGACTGGAGCTTTGTGAAATCCCTCTGGGTCCAGACCAATTGTCATCACGGATAATTCTCGGCCTGACTTACTTATGCTTCCTTGTTGCGCTGCAGACAGACCATACAACAATCAAATTACTGATGTTTATCATTGTATGAATGGCAGCTAATGCTATTATATTTAACACTTAATCACAACACTACACTGCAGGCCTTATGCTGCGTAGCCCTCCCGGCCCCACACTCTTCACCCCCCATGATGCTAACACAGAGCAGACTTTTGAAGACGTCAGCAGTCTACTCTGTCACATTAGCTTTTATAGGATGTGTAAGTTGCAATCAACTTTTATCGAGGTTATTGCAGCAAATGCAGGTCTTTGTAATGTAGCTGCAAAACACCACAAACGGTTTCATATCCTCATCCCAACAATCCTGAGTAATTTATGTAGCATGGGGGGTGCAGCCAACCTATCGCTGTGAATATTTACTGTGTTTACTTTACAGCTGACTGTGGCTCTAGGGAGTTTGCCCTGTTTTCGGTGGGTTGTAGGTTCAAACCCAGGCTTCTGCAGTCATGTCAGTCATTGTGTCATTGGGCAAGACACTTCACCCACCTTGTCTGCTGGTGATGGTCAAAAGGACCAGTGGTGGTGAGGGATCTGAAAGTCCATAGTGGGTAGCAGTAGCTCAGGAGGTAGAGAGGAGTAATCGAAGGTTGCAGGTTAGATCCTGGCTTCTGCCAGAGAGTGCTGTTGTTGTGTCCTTGAGCAAGACACAACCCCCCTGCTTGCTGGCGGTGGTCAGAGGGACTGGTGCTAACTGTGCTTGGAAACCTTGCCTCTGTCAGTGCATCCCAGGGCATCTGTGGCTACATCGTAGCTCATCCCCACCAGTGTGCAAATGTGTGTGTGTGAATACACTGTAGTGTAAAGCACTTTGGAGTCCTCTGACTCTGAAAAATGCTATACAGGTGTGAGTCATTTATCACTAAAGGGGTGGAGATTTGGTTCCCGATAACGGATCATCTTCTGCCAATAGAAAAGCCATTTTGACTACAAACCTCCCAGAGAAAGATGTAGGATTTCAGATTAAGTCAGTTTATCCACAGACAACCAAGATCAGATAAAAAAAACAGAGTCTCAAACAGGTTCATCTCCCTAGATCAGTGGTTTGACTCATGGACTCCCTGAGCCATTTTCTCGTACCACTAGTACCCCTTTACGCCCAGAGCACACCAGCTGAGAAGCGCCCCAAAGTGGATTGCTCACAAAATTTGTGCGCTGTCCGCTCCTCCTCTTTTCACATCAGGCGAGAATTTTCAAGGTGCGCTTCTGCTGACGCCTACTATTCTCCAACCCCGCCCCAACCCTCAATCACCACCAGTCACTGATTATCCCCCTAGATGTCCCTCAAACCACCACTGGACCGGAACCAAAAAAAGGCCCTCGTGGGTCTAACCCTAACCCTATCCCTAACCCTGGACTGGAACCAACAAAAAGGCCCTGGTAGGCCCTAATCCTAACCGTGGCCCTCCATAGCTATTTCTACGACATGATGTGCGAAAGCACACGACTTACAAGAGGATGTATGTGCATGTGATGTTGTTTGAAAAATGAAAACAATGTTCAGCAGCCAACCAAGAAGAAAGCTACCATGCTACAAACACGATGCACTTTCATTACTCACAGACTTTATCAGAGATGGCTTTAATGAAAAACCAATGAAGTGACTTAAGAGCAGTTTTTGGAAAGTCAATGTAAAAATGTAATTCATTATCATTTCTAATTACTTTTTCAAAAAGTAACAGACTGAGTAACTGTGGTACTATATCATAAAACTAATCAATTACCAGGAAAATTAACTATTGTTACTTTTTATAAAAACATGCACAAACATTTGGATCCACTTGTAATATTACTCAACACTTACCATAAATTACAATACTAAAATATAGACAAAATGTGCAGCATCAATCATGAGATTTTGACGAGATAAAGAATGAAATAATATGACAACTGGAGCAAAAGAAAAATCAGTTTGAAGACAGAGAAAGCAGAAGATGAGATGTCATGGACATTCTTCAGTAGGCAAGAAACAGCTGGAATCCAAGAGAGCGTACTCATAGGAAACAAAGATGGGGAGGACAAAAAAGAATCAAATGAAGGGAAGAACTGGAGGCCAAACAAACTCTCAACAAAGGAAAGTAATGTACAAAAGAAAGTACAGATGTACAAAGGTGGATATGAAGATGAGTCTAAAAGAGTGGAAGAAAGAAAATGACTGGGCTTATAGTGCATATTGTCATCATTCTTTAAAAATACAGGTGAATAAAAATAATAAAATCACTCACACACACACACACACACACACACACACACACACACACACACACACCAAGTGGTGTTTCTATGGTTACATTGTGATTTCTTAGTAAATATTCTACTCAGTAAGAGATACACTTTATTAAATTTATCCTAGTGAATCTATAATTAAACGGGTAAACTAGTAGTAGCACATTCAATGTCAAAGAGAGTAAAATGTTATTTTCAGGAGAGGGAGAACGTTTAAGTGGTTAGCAGCAGTGTGCTAGCTGATGGCCCCCTCCATGAGGACACCACAGCTCAGAAGAACATCGTTGTTGCTTCTTCTGGGGAGAAAAACACTTAGAGAAAAATTCAACTTAACAGCTGAAACTGCAATTAGAGAGAAATGGTAGAAGAAAGTAGTCGAGTGTGGAAAAGTGGTCAGTTTGTTCCACAGCAGTCTAAGCCTATAGCAGCATCACTACAGAGATAACTCCGAGTAACCTAGCCTTTTAGATGGAGGCATGTTGGAGGCAGGGCAAGGGAGAGCCGTGTTTACCAAGAGTACACTCCACCTCCCTCTACTCCCCCACTTGTCCAAATCTGGGCTAACATCAGATTTTAACTATAGGCCCTATCACATAAAAATGTTCCACAAGAGAGGAGCCTGATAGATAAAAGGTCTGCCTCCCATCCTATTGTTAGATATTATGGCAATCACCAGTTAACCTGCAGTCTGAGAGCGAAGTGCTCGGTTAGGAACATATGGAACAATCAGGTCACTGATGTATGATGGAGCTTGATTATTAATAGTTTTACACGTGAGAAGGAGGATCTTAAAATCTATTCTGAATTTAACAGGAAGTCAATGTAGGGAAGCTAAGACAGGAGAGATATGATCTCTCTTTTTAATTCTCATCAGAACTCTAGCTGCAGCATTTTGGACAAGCTGAAGACTTTTAACTACATTCTGTTGACTTCCTGAGAGTAATGAATTGCAGTAATCCAGTCTTGATGTAATAAATGCATGAACTAGTTTTTCAGCATCACTCCTGGAAAGGATGCTTCTAATCTTAGCAATAATCCGAAGGTGGAAAAAGGAAATCAAAACAAACTGTCTAACCTGGGATTTGAATGGCATGTCCTGGTCAAAGATAACACCAAGGTTCCTTACTTTGTTCTCGAAGACTAATTTAATGCCGTTCAGGTCAGGTGATTGACTAAGCAATTTCATTTTCTGAATTTCAGGTCCAAATATGAGAACTTCAGTCTTGTATTGATTTAAAAGCAGAAAGTGTAGTTGTCTTCAAGACAAGCCTGTACAGCAGGGTTAATGGATAAATATAACTGAGTATCGTCAGCATAACAGTGGAAGTTTATCCCATGCTGTCTAATGACTTTACTAGGTGGAAGCATACAGTAAAAATAAGTGGTCCAAGTACTGAACCCTGTGGTACCCCACAAGTAACCCTGGAGTATGAAGAAGATTTGTCATGTATGTTTACAAAATGAAATCTATCAGACAGGTAGGATTTAAACCAGCCTAACGCTGTTCCTTTGATCCCTACAACATGTTCAAGTCTTTCTAAAAGAACATTGTGATCAACTGTGTCAAAGGCAGCACTGAGATCTAACAAGACTAAAACAGACACAAGATTCTTATCTGAGGCCATGAGAATACCATTTGTAACTTTCACTCATACTCTGCCCCTTCCCCTGGAAAAAAAAGAAAGAAAAAAAAAACAGGCGTGACCGCCTTTAGATGTGATTACAACACACATTTGCAGTGGCATTATTTCTATAAGCTTCTGCAATGTCACAAGATTTATTTCCATTCAGTGTTGCATATTTTTATCACCAAGATCTTGCTTTGATGATGGGAGAGTCTGACTGCTGTGAAAGCCTTTCCAGCCTGTCCCAAAGATTCTCACTGGGCTTAAGGTCTGGACCAGGGTTCGAATTATGGGGGAAATAAGGGAAGTCCGGCTCCCCTGAGAGGGGATTGCATTTTCAATCTTGTTTCTGGCCGGAGCCCGGCAGACATTCGACACATGATCATGACACCACCTTCTGTTGTTCATTCAGAAGTATTGCAATAATATTATCAAGCTTGATGGCATAAAATGGCACAATATTTTTTCCTTCCGTGCTGCCAAATCACATTCACTGGTGTCAGTATTACCCTGATTTGCCACCGTGATGTGTCTTTAAAAACCAACAACTGACAGACCACACACCCCAACAAAAAACAATAAAAATACAAAGGATGGATTAAGGAAGACATAGAAATAAGGAGATGTGGACACAACCAGACAGAGATGAAAGGGTCTACTTACTGGATCACGCATGTGACAGTGTCATCGGCGAGGAGAGCATGGGGAGCAGAGGGCAATACCGTCCTCTGCTGCCCGCAGATAAACAGAGAAGGAGGTGACACCGCCAACAGTGGTGAGCTCTGAAGAAGATTGCATTAGTAGTCAAAATGTCAGCAGAAACAGGTAAAAGAACTAATTTCTGTGCCCCCCCCCCCCCCCCCCCCAAGTGATTCAGTTAGAAGAGACACACAGAATGAATGGACAAAAGACAGACCCCACAGTTTTCTTGCAGCAGGTCAACAAACCAGACATCCATTCAAGCTATCAACACATTTAGCTGTGTTGTTCATTCTATACTTGCATAATCTTAGAAAAAAAGAGATAAATTAGACACGGATGTTCTTTTCCCCCCAAAGTACATTAAGTACATTCGGGTGTCTGAAAAATAACAAGACAAAACCCAAGAGGATTCATCTGACTAAGACACCTTGTGTTCCTGTTCTAACATCAGAACAACCATAACATCTATTTTTAGAGGCACAGACAAGGGTCATAAAGGACACCTTTAAAAAGTTCTTTAGCTGCACCATGTCACAAACAACCAGCTGTGATTCTGAGCCATCCATTCACTTGTTAGTAATTATGTTGCTGTAGCTAATCACTGCCTAATGATACAGTAAAGTCCGTCATTTGTTTCAAGTGAGCGAGAGTCCTATTTATGTTTGTAAAAACAGAAATCTTAGAAATCTATTAAGAAATGAACATTCATCTTCATAAAAAACACCCATGATAAAGATGAAAAAACACAATCTTCCTTTTAATAAAGAGTTCTGATGCCCAGGATTGTTTGTGTATTCCTAAAATTGTTTCATCAATGGTGGAAATGTTTCCTTCAGTCTGGCAGATGAGCAAAGCAACAAAGATTCAGAAAATGAATCTGATGTTAAAACGACGGGCAGTCCACGGACAGATGGATGTCTCATCTGTGAAGAGGACAGACGGCCATTTGTTGTCAAATGCTTTTGGTCTAAAACTGGGAAAGGACGTTTTTAGGTTTTTATGCCACACTTTTGTTTTTCAAACTAATCAGATATATTTTATTTGAGTCATAATTAAGTCATTTAGTCACTGCAGAGCAATAACTGACAGTGGCGTTTGCCGGCTATTTCACCGCTGCCATCATCCGGTGGTCAAACATCAGCTTCTCTCAGATTTTAAACAAAGTTTGCTTGATTAACAAGCTTATTCAGCTAGTCAAACAAAGCGAGTTCCCTTTTTAATTTCTCATTTCAAATTCAAGTAAGATTTAGATGAGTGACAAAATACTTTCCCTGTTGAATGAGACAATAATTGGATTGTTTATAATAAAACACATCTGTCACTGGAAACTATTTTCACAATGTCCAACGTTAAACAAAGAAAGGAAATGTTAAAATCAGTCTTAGCTGTAATCTGATATAACAGAGAAATGCATAAATCACTATCAGATAAGAAAAGCATGACATTTTTCAGAGTAAGGATTAAAATGAAAGATCTGAAACAGATCAGGGGAAACATCACAGGGACGAGCTCAGTCTTTATCAAATATTAAAACGTACTGTGGTTTCTTAAGGGTTTGAATTTCCACAGAACATATTTTTAAACTGGTGACATCAAACCAAAGTTTTAAACAGAGAAGTGTTCAACCTGTGATGACACTTGACAAAAATGAGCTGGTCATTAAAACAAATTTCTTCCTAAAATGAATTAAAAAAACCTTAATGATAACCCAGCTGCTATGGCATCCTGGCTAAACCAGTGTCGGATGAAGTGACAGACTAATGGAGAGGTGGATAGATGAAGAGACTTACAGATCAACAGCTGGCAGCGTCGCAAAGGGGCTAAATCATGTTCCAGCTCCCTGAGGAAAATCTGTTTTTTTAGCACAAAGAACTTGATGCATCTAAAAGCTGCTGCAGGAAGACTCACATATTCTCCAATAAAGAAATTTAGTGTGCGAGGTTGAAACGTTCCAACTAGATATAGTCGGACTCACCTCAACGCATGATTCTAGCCACGGAACCAGTTTCCTTGAGAGGGATTGGACACTATACCACTCTGGAGTTGCCCCCACTGAAAGGTGTTTAGCAGGGGTGGGCATACTAGTTGACCCATCTTGGTGCCTGTACGTTGGTGTTTACCTCAGTGAATGTTACACCCTCTCCCAGGCTAGGAGATCCAGAAAAGGGTAACACAAAGAAAACAGATCTACACCCAAAGAAATAATGAAAATAAGGTGTAGCTTCTGCTTGGAAAAAAGGTTTATTAACCCAAAGTGCCCTTCTACAAAAGGTAGAGGACAAACACAAACGGGTTCTTAACTAAAGATAAGGGATTTTAACTAAAGGAGGTTGCTCTAAAACACAACATAGTTTAACCTATGAAATAATGAGTAGCACATAAGTAGACATACCTGCTAGATAAAGAGAGCGTACAGGAGGTAACCTGCTACAGCCAAAGCTGAAAACGCTCATTTTAGCTCATTAAAGCGTAACTCAAAGGGAACTTATCCCAATTTACAAAGTCTCTTATGGACAAAAAGCTCTCTGCAGCTATGGAGAGCACCAGACAGCATCTGACACCCTCTTCGAATGGGTGACAACCACAAGTCTTTAAAGGCAGCTCATCCAGAGCTGATTTGCTCCAGCTGGGTTAGTTAGTTAGGATCCATGGTGAGTCACTCTCCATGGTGCTGAACAAGCTGAGCATGGCTGGAGCGCTGCTCTCCAGGGTGCTGATCCTTATTGAAGCAGAAAACAGAAGCCTGAAGAGACCATGGGGCCGCTGGACCTCCTCAGGATGGGACAGCCAGACCCAGGGCTTGTAACAGTGAACGACAGGGTACCTCAGTCACCGCCTTTAGCTTTGATTACAACATACATTCGCTGTGGCATTGTTTTGAAAAGCTTCTGCAATGTCACAAGATCTTGTGTGAGGGAACGGGTCCTAACTGTGGTTTCTGCTTATGCACCAAACTGCAGCTCAGACTACCCACCCTTTTTGGAGACCTTGGGGGAGGGGGTTAGAGAGCGCTCCTTCTGGTGACTCCCTCGTTCTACTGGGGGACTTTAATGCTCATGTGGGCAAGGACAGTAAGACCTGGAGGGATGTGGTTGGGAGGAACACCCCCATCTATATCTGAGCAGTGTGTTATTGGATTTCTGAGCTTGTCATGGATTGCCCATAATGAACAACATGTTCAGATGTCCATATGTGTTCTTGGAACTAGGATACCTTAGACCGCAGCTCGATGATCGACTTTGTTGTCGTTTCATCTGATCTGCGGAAGAATGTCTTGGACACTCGGGTGAAGAGAGGGGTGGAGCTGTCAACTGACCACTACCTGGTGGTGAAAATTCTCACCTACAACAGAATTTCCAAAATGTTCCGGGGAGTTGAGGGACATTGCTCCGAGTGGGCCCTGTTCCGTGCCTCCATTGTTGAGGCGGTTGATCGGAGCAGCGGCTGCGGTCTTTTTTAACCTTTCATGGCAAAAAACCCGAACCCGCTGGTGGACAACGACTGTTAGGGATGCTGTCAAGCTGAGAAAAGAGTCCTAACAGGTCTTTTTGGTCTGTGGGACTCCAGAGAAAGCTGATGGGTACCGGCAGGCCAAGTGGAATGTGGCTCACGTAGTCACGGAGGCAAAAACCTGGGCATGGGAAGAGTTTGGTGAGACCATGGAGCAACACAATGAAGAAATTCCAGTCCACCATCCAGCATCACAGCAGGGAAAAGCAGTGCTGCTGACCTCTACTAGGGACGTTTTGGACGTGGTAGCCGGAGTACTTCAAAGACCTCCTCAATCCCACAAGGAACATCTTTCAGTGAAGAAGTGGAGTCCGGGAACTTTGGGTTGGGCTCTCAGGGGCTGAGGTCACTGAGGTGGTCAAAAATCTCCTCGGTGGCAAGGCTCCAGGGGGTGGATGCGCTGACGTCGTTAGGTCCATATTAGGGGGGCTTATATTCTTTTTGGTTCATAGCCTTGCGAACCATAGTATTATTATAGGAAGCCTAAGCCACGCCCATCTACATCCGGACCATGAGCCCCCGGAAGAATGAAAAAATGAATGCAAGTCAACGGGGCTAAAAACACAATTTTCTAATTCCTCTTATTTCGTTCCATGGATTTCACATATGAATTCCATGAATTTTTAAGACACATTTTCGTCGTCTTCCTCCGCTTATCCGGGTCTGGGTCGCGGAGGCAGCATCCCAACTAGGGAGCTTCAGACCATGCTCTCCCCGGCCACCTCCACCAGCTCCTCCGGCAGGACCCCAAGGCGTTACCGGACAAAATTGGAGATGTAACTTCTCCAACGTGTCCTGGGTCGACCCGGGGGCCTCTTGCCAGCAGGACATACCTGAAACACCTCCCCAGGGAGGCATCCTGACCAGATGCCCAAACCACCTCAACTGGCTCCTTTCGATCCGGAGAAGCAGCGGTTATACCCTGAGTCCCTCCCAAATGTCCGAGCTCCTCACCCTATCGCTAAGGCTGAGCCAAGCCACCTTACGGAGGAAACTCATTTCGGCCGCTTGTATCTGCGATGTCATTCTTTCGGTCATTACCCAAAGCTCATGACCATAGGTGAGGATTGGGACATAGATCGAGAGCCTGACTTTCTGGCTCAGCTCCCTCTTCACCACGACAGATCAGCTCAGCGTCCGCATCACTGCAGATGCTGAACCAATCCGCTTGTCGATCTCCCGATCCCTCCTACCCTCACTCGTGAACAAGACCCCGAGATACTTAAACTCCTCCACTTGAGGTAGGACCTCTCCCCCAACCCGGAGTTGGCAAGCCACCCTTTTCCGGTCGAGAACCAAGGTCTCAGATTTGGAGGTGCTGATCCTCATCCCAGCTGCTCCACACTCGGCCGTGAACCTACCCAGCAAGAGCTGAAGGTCAGAGATGGATGAAGCTAGGAGGTGATCTGGGGTGGTGGTCTCCCTGTTGAAAAAGGGAGACCGCAATGCAAGGTGTGTCCTGGATGAAAACATCCTTCTGGTACGTTCCGGATCTGAACGAGGGTCCTCGTACGGTGAGGCAGTCCACGACAGATAGTGTTTGATGCATCTTTTCCAACGAAACCTAAGTTTATTCAAACCATCACTTTTCACTCAGACACCTGTTTCTTCCTGAAGCAAAATCAGATGCACACACGCATTCATCTTACCTCATTCTCAATTTTCACACATTCAACACAAGGTCTATTTGAGCAAGTTTAAAATATCAACTGTTAAAGATTGTTCAACAAAGTTGCCAATGTTGATTGTTGTTTCCTATGCTTGTCATTTCAAAATCATTAGTTTAATTTGAAGAATTAAATCTTTTAACTTGCAACTTGTCTCTTCATTGAACTGAAAAACAGACCCACGGATATTATCGTCAGTTTATCGATGAAAACAACCTTTGAGTCTTCTTAAAACTATAAAATTTGGTTATTAATTTATTAAAAATTAATATCTCAAATTAATATGTAGGATGGTTCATCTTTCATAAAAGAGCATAAACCATTACACTACATAATTGGCAGAGCCTAGCCAGGTTCTCTACAGGAGGGAACAGGAGGAGAAACCACTGACGAATGAGGATAAACTGACCTTAAAAAACTTGGATGGAGAAACCGCGCTGCAACTAGAGCTGAAACAACTAATCGATTTAATCGATTATAATCGATTATTAAAATAGTTAACAACTTTTTTAGTCATCGATTAGTTGTTTAATAATCATATTTTACCGCATAAAGTCTATTTTTTACCACAATCTGACATCGGTTACAATCTGTTAAATTTGCCGCCAGTGTGTGGCAGTAATGAGCCACTGATCTACCAGTGGAGCCGTAGAAGAAGAAATGAGCCAATAAGTGCCCTCGGTTTTCATGACGTATCACGTTACTGACGCTCATCTTGCTGTGAGAGATGGCGGATCAACAAGAAATACGGAAGAAAAATAGAAGCGACAAAACAAGAGAAACCCCGGACAAAAACCTCACGAGTATGGGAGCACTTCACTAGATGCTTTGAAAAGACCGGTGACCTGCAAAATATGCAAAAACCATGGCACGACGTCCCTAAGTGAACATTTGAGACGAAAACGTGGGGGCTGATGCAGCAGAGGAATGTCCGGTAAGTAACAGAAAATAAACAAGCTAACGCAGATCACATTTGGGACTTAGTGTTAGCTGAGTTCGTTATAGTGGATGTTAAACATGTTTTTTTTTTGCCACGTCAGTTTACGGTGTTCTACTTCTGATTGACTAGATGCAATCGTGAATCTCCTCCGTGTTGTGAATCATGCGCTTGCCAAATTTAGCACGTCTGTTTATAAGAATGTTCTCGTTAAGAGAAAAACGGCACAAACCCATAACTATGTTCCTCATTCAAAAAAGGACAACTCCGCAGAGAAAAATATACAGACGAGCTGTGTCCAGGTGAATATAACGCGGCATAGTTGTACGCTTTCAATTTTTAAATACAGGAGAAATTCAGAAAGTCCTTTTTTTAACTATTAAAAGGCTGTTTTACTATCTAACGCTGTAAAACGCCTCACAACACATTTTTGTCAAAATAAATGATCACTGTATATTGTTAATTAATTCAAATAATGTAATATTGATTTAGTGTTGTAGTGTGTGTGCTGCTTTATTTTATATGTGTACTTAATTCAGTTTATTTGTGTTTCTTATGCAGAAAAAAACAAGCAACGATGGACAACTACATGGGGAACAAGACACTCACCCCCAGCAATGCATACCACTTACAAACTCTATTCCAGATTCTACATTATTTTTTATGGAATTTACCTCTTTTATTTTGATGCCAAAAAATTATTCTGGACTGATATTTTGCACTGTTTAGCTCATTTTACACCGCTGACTGTGTTCATGTGCAATAAAATAGATTGCAGTCAACTGCACAATTCTCTTATGTTTTTCTTTTTCTTAACTGAAATGTATTCATCACTTGTATAGGTTAAATAGCTAAACAATAACAAACCGATTAATCGATTAATCGAAAAAATAATCGACAGATTAATCGATTATGAAAATAATCGTTAGTTGCAGCCCTAGCTGCAACGTGACCTGGCGGGAATGCGGAAGTGGCGTTCAGGTCCCCAAACAAAGGACAAGAAGCTAGAGGATCACGCCGATGTTTACCAGATAAACCACGCTTTAAGAGAAGTCTTAATCTCACCTGGATTCCTGCTCATTTACCTGTTTTCCTCCGACGTTTTCCCGGGACCAGATAAAACATCGCTGGAGGCATCCTGGTAGGAATCATTTGGTTTGAGCCAGCACGCTGATCAGGTAAACAAACAGGAAGGTACATCCTCAGAGCATCTTGGGCGATCGTGAACTAACGGAAGAACAAAAGAGTCTGGCGATCATAGGAGATGGTAGCAGGGACACTACTGAAGAGGATCGCAGACAGGAACAAGGGGGAAAAGAGGAGGTTAGTGGAGAAAAGTTTGAAAAAGTGGCCGGTGACCGCGGCTAAGCCAAGCACAGGCGCCATCTTGTTACTGACCCACTGCTCACACCGCTTCTCTTGACAAGCTTTCGACAAGCTAAAAGCTGCCTACAGCTGACACAGCAAAACGGTTCCTTCAGCTATTCTTAACCTCTTTCGTCCTGATTGGCCATGTAATCATAATATGGGAATATTAAACCAGAATCACATGCGGAGTGATCCAGTTAATTTTTGAGCAGAACTCCGGACTGGCCACCGGAGGAAACTCTCTATCCACCGCATCTCGACAAGCTGTCAAAGCCTGCTAGACGCTACAGCTGACACAGAAACTTCTCCTTCAGAACAAAGCTGACACAGCCAAGACTCCTTCAGAGTCCATCTGTCTTAGACGCAACCAACCTGTTTGTTGTGACCTGGGAACAACTCGAGACCGGTCTAGTGGTACTACGGTTGATCCTGCAGACTTCGGTATCTGGGGGTCCACACAGATTCCCGACATTCCGGATCTATCATGGGGGTTCCTATCTGGGTACATAGGCATGACAAGATTGCATCTGATGCCATTTTGATGAGAACCAACTTTGTTACTTTAATGCAGAACAAATTATTTTCACACCCAGAACTCAGTTTCTTCTAGATACAAGGTTCTGATAAACACACACCATTCAATCATCATATATGACATTCCATCCACTTAGATTCATCCATCACATTCATCTTGTTTATAGTTGTCACATTTTAATTTGTTTAGAATATTAATTTCTTACTTTTTATAAACCTGACTTTGTCTGAATTAATATGAAGTGTGTTTGATCACTGAAAAGCAAAGAATCCTGGAATCTTCTGATTAAACATTCAAAGACCAATAAGGTTGATATCCTATATTTATATAGAATATCACATCTTTTTGGTCATAAGTAAAGGTAATATATCAAGCTTAAAAGCAACAATATTATACCCATTCTACAATGGTACATGATTATGAGTTCACTGGACTCCAACGGCCTCCACAGTCACCAGATCTCAGTTCAGTCCAGAACCATCTTTGGGATGTGGTGAAACGCAAGCTTCTCATCAAGGATCGAGCTGATGTTGTCATGTCAGGATGAACCAGAACTTCTGGACCAGAATCTCTGAGGACCAGAATCACTGAGGAATGATATGAAGAATGAGTGAAGGCCAAACATCATATTAGGAAGGTGTGCATAAGGCGTTTAAAGAGCTTTAAAGATCAGAACCAAAAAGACGAGGCAGCATATCGGAGGGACAGTTTGGCCATTCCATCAAGTTGTTTCTGACATTAAAGTCATATGTTCTACATGCACAGAGACATGACAATAAACAACCTGAATGAGGAGCATGAAGAAAAAACATTAATTCTAATCAACTGAGCAGCAGCGTTTGTATTGTTTCCACTAAAAAAAATCTGTTTTGTGAGGTTTAACACAAAAATGTCTGATGCAGACACATCTTGATTTTTCTCCTGTTGACTTTGCTGCTCAACCACTACATGTCCCACAGAGACACATTTAAGTTCATGGTTAGTAACTGACACCTTCAGTCGAACCAAAGGAGGAGAAAATAAACCAGCTAAAGACGAACAAAAACAAAAGCCTGAGCTTAAGTGTACTGTTGCACCCAATGTGACCCCGTGTCCTATATTGAGATTCACAGCCAGCTAAACTCTTCCTTGCATCGCTCTCCTCCAATGAACAGGCACGTGTTGTATTTGGACGGAATTTAATGCAACAAAGTGTGAAACTGAAATGATACAAAATACAGAAAAATAATCTTAGTGTACAGCATAGATGATCAATTTAAACAAACATCCTTAGCATAGTGCACTAAAG
This sequence comes from Nothobranchius furzeri, assembly GCF_043380555.1. Taxonomy (NCBI): domain Eukaryota; kingdom Metazoa; phylum Chordata; class Actinopteri; order Cyprinodontiformes; family Nothobranchiidae; genus Nothobranchius; species Nothobranchius furzeri. The sequence goes on from NC_091745.1 coordinate 46,119,090, forward strand.
GATTCATCTCAACAGCATGTTAACATTGCTTCCTATCAGATCCTCAATCTATAAAACATGCTAAGTAACTCAACTCATTCCCAATAATATCTTAAATCCTGTGTAAACTTAATATACAGAGGAAAAACTCACTCATATTTCCACTCAAAGGGATGAAATAGAGCAGATGGCTTCAGATTGCTGAACAGATGGTTTTGCTTCTTGCATATGGGAAACTTACTGACACACTTCTTCTACACATTGGCTCAACATAGCAACTGTTCCAACCTGCGCCCCCTACTGGCCAGGAAGAAAACATGAACCTAAACTGGTTCCAATACATTAAGACTTGCTGCTTGGTTGACACAAATCCCTGCTGCGAAAAGCCAGGAGTTTTCTGTCTAGGCTGTTTAACAGACAAGTTAAGCTGTCCTCTTTTAAAAAGTCACCGCAGGCAACACTGTGGCACATTAGTGTCAACCTGAGACCATGTAATTAATCTGCACAGGACAAATGTGCTCAGTCATATGCTTAGATAGCATCGTTTGTTGCACACTTTCACCGCCTCTTCAGTTTTATGGTAAAAAGAGTTTCTGCACGTTCTGCAGAGCATGCCTGATAACGGATTCAAAATGTCACAGTCTGATGATTCATACCTCAGTGCTTTACCCAGAGCTTGTATATTATGCTCAAACTTTTTACTGACAAGATTAAATGTCACATATTAACTCATGGCTCATAAATGCAGCTTTCCTGCCTCCATGTTTCTGTTACGAAGTTGCTCCATGAATATTCTGATCAGCTTGTAGAGCTACGATCTCCAGCTCAGACTCTAATTCACTGGCAGCAAACGTCTTTTTTGTTGCTTTCTGATCAAGATTAAATTAAAAAAAATACTTTTATTGGGTGAAAAAGAGTACATCTGACAGATTTTTGTGCACAGGTGACACCCCATATGTGAAGTTGCTGGAATCACAATAATATGTGCAGCTGTGTAAAAATTAGCAGATAAAATTAGTTAAAAAAGCTCCATGTATTGTTTTACGCTTCTTTACCTTTGTGGACCATCAGAGCTGCCACTGAAAGTTACCGTTTCACATAAATCTATAGGGATGTGTTTGGAATTTGTGGTAATTTATGTATTGAGTAATAACGTGTAGGAAAGCTGAGCTAGAGCCGAGACTACATGGTTGTTCTGGGGAAAAGTTGGTAGAAAAACCCATTATTCCTTTCTAAGTAGGGCTGATCAAACACAGCCATGTCTCTCCAGAAGAACACAGCTGTGAAAAAGCATTTGGTCTTTTTATGTTTCTTTTTATTTAGCTTTTTTATTTGTTTCAGATCAACAAACACATTTCGTTAGCAGAAAGAATAACAAGACTTCAAGTGATGATTTCACTTATTTATGGAACAAAAGCTATCCGAGCAAACCTGTAAAAAAGTAAATGATCACTAAACCGAAACAAATAAAGCGATAGTACTGACTATTAATGAGTTTCTCACATCAATGTGGAGGATTGTCTCTCTCTTCTGAATTGTTTTAATTTTAGCAGCTTGACCGACTAGTTAAAGATCTAAAGTCAGATCAAGGTTTGTTCAGTAGAGAGAAATTCCTAGTTCCATGAAACAATGACAGCAAGTGGTCAGGGTACTGAAGCAGCCCCAGACCATCACACTGCCACCACCATGTCTCACTGTTGGTATGGGGTTATTTGACAGGTGAGGGGTGGCTTTAATGCTAATGCCCCTTATTGTGATGTCACAATAAGGGACATTTTCTAATGATGAATAATGAAACGTATACGTCTTTAAAACAAGTGTTTATACTGATAGTAGAGATCCATATGGCAACACACAAGGATGTAAAAAGTCAGGTTTGCAATGTCCCCTTTAACAAGCAATAATACTGAAGTAATGCAGCATGTGCTTAAAAACGAATCATAATGAAGTAAAATCATCAATCTGCATTGTGAAGAAGAAAGTAGCCATTGTGAGGGAACTGTTGTCATTTAGCGCTGCATGTGATTAAGGAATCTTAAGCATCCTCCTTTAAAAATCTGTCGTGCAGCCGTTTGTTTTCCATCACGCCATTTCTGCTCCCTTCAGGTGTTTGTCACAAAGCATTAGAGGCTAATTAAGAAAATCCCCACAAGTAATTGTTGCGGGGGGGGGGGGGGGGGTCTATTAGGCAGGACACCCAGAGGGCAATTAGATCAACGTTGTCCCGTGGTGAGGACTATTTTGGTGCTTGCATCAAATGTACCCAGTAAATCACGGTCACGTGGATCTGAGTCCACTTTGATTTGTGTGTGTGTGTATGTGTCCGTGTGTATGTGTCCGTGTGTGTGTCCGTGTGTGTGTGTGTTTGTGTGTGTCTGCTCTGTCTTCTCCATCCCCAGTGAGTCGTGGTGGATGGCTGCTTATACTGAGCCAGCATCCTCTGGAGGTTTCTTCCTGTTAAAAGGGAGTTTTCCTCTCCACTGTCGCTGCATGCTTGCTTAGTATGATGATTGCTGTAACAGTCAGTGACTCGATGCAACCTGCTGGGTTCCTTATATAGGATACTTTTTTCTGATTGGCTTAATGAATTGATCTGTATTGGAAAGTTTATTACGTGAAGTGCCTTGAGACGATGCTTGTCGTGATTTGGCGCTATATAAATAAACTTGAATTGAATTTTTCCATCTGCATTTCCACCAGAAGGAGTGAATAACAACATCTAAGGGGTTTGTTCAGAAACATTCTCACACGGTGTCTGAAAAGCATGTTTCCTTCTCTTAAAAAGGCAACAGCTAGAACACAATCATTCCTGCTCCAATAATCTGAGCAGGTATTTGGCTGCCGGGGTCCACCTCTCAACAGTGATTTAATGTGAATCATTATGATGCATGCAGTAACACATCAGGTCAATATGTCTGTGCAGCGCAGACATATGGACGAAACTAAATATATTTATTATCTGACTTTTTCCTGTTTTTAAATTGCTACAAAATCCACGTTTTAAAAAAACAATTGTGTCGACTCAATAGGGGCTGCGACACACGCTGAGAATAAACTTCTAAGTACTTTTGTCATTTTTCTGCTCATGAATACATTTGAAATATAAAATACAACAAGATGTAAAAACAAGTAAATGACTAAACCAAATCAGGTGTTAAGTTTATTCTTCTGGACTCTAAACTGGGAATAACACTTCATGGGATGTGGATGGCGGTGTGATCTCAGGTCTGTGAGCTCCGGAGGAGACACCAGATTACTTAGCTTATCGAAGACGGGCTGAAGAAAAGGGGACAAGCATAAAATGTATGAGCAACAACATTTCTTCCTTCTGGAAGCAATCTGTGTTTCTGTCAGTAACAATGATTTTCTCCTGAGTCTCCAGCTGCCTGGCAACCCCACAGTAAGTAAAAAAAAAGAGAATGATATCTTTCCGTCCTACTTTGGCAACCACAGGGATATTTCTCAGGCTGCCACACTACGCCGCTCTTTTATTTTTATTTTTTGGTGCATTTCAAGGTTAGAAAGTCCAGTAACACAAATCCATCTAGATATATTTTATTGGAGCTCAAGGTGTGCCGCAGACTTCTGGGACTCAGGATGATGATGATCATCATAATGCATCTTCCTTATGATTTATGATGATATCTGCACGATGATTAATTATCTAACTGGTGTGTCCAAAACTCAGTCATGTTGAGAAAATACAACAGCAATCCTGTCTTCCTAGCCCCTTAAACACACACACACACACACGCACACACACACACACACACACACACACACACACACACACACACACACACACACACACACACACACACACACACACACACACACACACACACACACACACACACACACACACACACACACACAGCCCCTTCAGTTCCTTTAATGATAGCTTTGTTCATGCTTTTTGACCTCCATTTAACACCCTTCCATTCCTAAGGACTTCCCTGGCCCACTGTGGCTTATTTCCCAGAGCCAGAGCAATTTAACTGAGGGTTAAAAATTGATTTTGCTTAAATGGTAATGAAAGAATTTACATTATTCATCCACTTCAAGATTAAAAATAGTAGATCAAACTATGCTACTCTTTGGCCCCTCTCTTCCAAAGAACATAAAATCCTTTTTACACAACATTTAGTAACCTTTGCATGAATTGCATTAGTGAGATTAACGAAAATGTCCCTGTAGTTTAGGGACAAAAGGGCCAAAAGATCCATGAAAGCGTGCATGTACGCGTGCACACACACACACACACACACACACACACACACACACACACAGACACACACACACACACACACATGAATATGCTGAGAAAATTAATTCAGATCTGTTTCCCTTTAAATTCTGAGCACTTTACCTGCATTTAATAGTCATACGTTGGCGTTTTCTTTTCTCAACAGCTTCCGGTGGGATTCATGAATAGTCCACCACCCCGAGGACATCTGGCCAGTGAGAGCAGAGCAAAATGGCTCATTAGTGAAAAGCTAAAATACACACCAAGAAAGCGGCTAGTTAGTCAACTGACAGTCCGGCACATTAGGGCCAAAAGATCCATGAAAGCGTGCATGTGCGCATGCACACACACACACACACACACACACACACACACACACACACACACACACACACACACACACACACACACACACACACACACACACACACACACACACACACACACACACACACACACACAAGTCATTATGCTTTGACATGCGCTGGGGAGGAAAACCAGCAACTTGTGCCTCTCTCTGCAAACAGCAGACGTTAAGCCCAGCAGAACACCTGCTGGAGGGTTTTATCCTCATTGCTCAGTCACGGTAAAAAACACTCACTCTGTCATGACAAATCTAGCATTTAATCCACACCTATGATACAATGAGTCCACACCAATGTACGTGCATGATTTTAAGGTACATGTCCAGCTCCAAAAGAGGAGTGCCAGGAGGGAATTCAAAGATCAGAGGCAGCAAGGAACATCCATTCACTGAAACCGCTCGTGGGTTTCAACAAACTGCATGTGACTGGTGGAGAAAATCAAACACCACAAGACCCACAAATGCAGCAGGATGGTGAAATCAGCTTACTGCACCATCCTGCTTAGTCACCAGATCTCTACGGGACATTTGTACGCATGACATGGTGCAAAATCAGCAGCAGAAACCTGCCGACGAGCACCAGAGAAGCCCCTCAGAGGCTTTCATGACACAGAAACCCAGATGCTAATGAAGCAGCGTGCTGTTCCAGGAACAAACAGAGGTCAAGTCTGTGTTGTTTTACAAGGAGCACACACTCACTGAGAGAAAACACCATGAGCTCGCTGCCAACCCCAACCTGCCCCCAGCTAACCTTACATCACTCTCCCTTTAGAGGAGCTTCTGGGTCATTTCAACTGAAAATCCTCCTGGTAAATATTACTAAAGCACACACAAATCCCAGGCTTAGAGATTAAGGATGTGCTTAACCTGAGCCTGAAATCATTCACACGTTTGACTGTCCTGCTCTTTTTCACGCGTTACCCTCTTACTTCTGTCCCATTTCTGGTCGTCTTCTCTGTGATTACTGAAGGTAGATTTAGGTCAATCCATAACAAATTCTCCTAAAACACTCTGACCTTTACGATGATGGTAGCTCGACGGCACATATCCACCCAGGCAGACAGAAATGTTCTCCGTTTTATAACTTTAAATTCAGATGAATTTGACTCTAAATTTGATGTTTTAAGCTTTATTTCAGCCAAGATGAAGACCTTGCTTGAATAGTGTTTATTCAAATGGCCAACACCTGTGGTGTGCCCTTTCCAGGGTCTTGATGAGGTCATGAGGTGTGTATTAGCAATGCTACAGGCTAGGTTGACGTTGTTTTGCAGGTGCAACAGTTCTGCTCTGAGGTCATGATGTCTTTTCCTGATCCTAGCAGCAAATGCGAGCCCTGGGTCACTGGGTCTTGGTCCAGGCTCAGGCCTGACCGTGTGAGCCTCGTGTCTTGGCTACAACTCCACCATGTTATCAGCTGTTAGGGTGAAGGGCAGCTGACATGCGAGGTGACAGACATCACAACAATGTTGTAATGAGAGTTTTTACTTTATGATCATCTTCACACAGAAACGGTGCTCTGTGGCTCCTCATAAAACACCTTGGTCGTCTTCGTGTTCACTCTGAGAGGACACAAAGCAATGTGGTCTTTTAAGTGAAGCCACTGCTGTCACACCTCCGGGCTGCCAAGCAAGTCAGTAGCAGTACCAGGGTGGTCGAGGAATGAAAGGATAAAGCAGCCGCGTATTGCAGTGATACAAGATATGAAAGTCTGTGAGATCAACCCACAGTGTGATTTATACACATTTAACGCAAAGTCCTCCATGCCAACACCAATGAGTTGCATGCCATGGCCTCTTTAGTCTCCATGACAACAGAAAGCCCACATCGTTCAGGGACCTGGATGGCTCCATTGGTGGTTCCTCTAACTCATGCATGCTAACAAGTCATGCAGGTTGTGAAGAACATGTCAAGGTCTTAATCCAGGATGAGTGGACTCTACACACACGCTCGTTAAACATAGTAACTTCTTTTACATTTATATCTACATGTCCTCTTAGGCCAGGCAAGTCCTTTGTCCTGTTAAGATGTCTCATCTATGATGTTATACATAAGCTGCACCTCACTCCTGTTTCGTGTCTGTAGCACCTGAATTCCCATCATCGCAGGTGGTTCATGAAGAAAACTATTCATCTGGAAAAGCAGATAAGAAAGAATAAAGAGAATATTTTATCTTTGTTTCTTTCCAACATTTCAGATATTTGTCACCATGTAGGCAGAAAAAGCAAAACTCCAGTCACCCTGGAAACAAAGAACAGCTTGGGCTGACAAATGCACCAGTTTGTCGTGTGAATATACAAATGACAGAAAGTCAAACTGTAGCACTTTTTCATATATTTTTACATGTCAGATCTTTCCAGTAGGTGTCTGTGGAAAATCTGTGAGCATCTCGCACACAATCCCAAAGGTATTAGGAAATCCACTAAATCAATGAATTCAGGTGTTCTGATACAGGATGAGCGAGTTCGGTGTGGAGTATCGGCTGGTCTAAGAGTCCTGACCTCTAAGACGTCTGAAGCTACTTTCTCCTCCAGCTCTACGTCCTCAAACAAGAGAATCTGAGCTTTTGTTTGCTCAGAAAACAATTAGAAGGCCGTAATTCCTACTAGAAACCACTGCAGATGTGTTAAAAGATTAGTAAACTTGATCTTTAATCATACGCTGAATAAAATCAGACGTGATGAACAGGAGGAATCTCTAAAAGAAGCAGAACAGGGACACCGGAGGAATTCTGATGGGCTCTGATGTTTCTCCCTGTTATAAATAGCTCTGTGAACAAACTCCGTTAGGAGGAGCAGACTGCGCTCGACTGGTTTGATGTCAGTTTGGCATCAGAAAATCTGTGCAGAATGACTGAGCAACAAAAAGATCAAATAAGCCAAAACAAAAGAGCACCACAACCTGATCATTTGAAGTTTTTTAATATAAATGAACACTTTATACATTGTCATTAACGAAAAAATACAAAATTCTTTTGATCTTACATGACATTTACATGTGAAATTTTACACAACATATTCAATAACTTACAAATGCTTTCTCTGCATAAAAAATAGATCTCTTTACAAAAGTTATGTAATATGTACATATTCACACACACACACACACACACACACACACACACACACACACACACACACACACACACACACACACACACACACACACACACACACACACACACACACACACACACACACTGGTTCTTGAATGAGATAACAATTTTGTGGCACGTTTTAAAAGTTTCCTACTTTGCTCCAGAGCCTCTGGGTGACAGACTCAAAGTATTCTGTTGGTGCATTTCTGCTCTCACCCATAAGAAACGTGAACTCGCAAAATATATTACATATCCATAACACAAGACGTCGTCAAAGAGTGCCATCGAGTATCAAAACTGTATAAATGTACAAAATGGAGTGGCAATGACATGAGTCAAGAGAGGGATACAAAGTAGGATAGCAGCAACTGCTGTACTGGAGCGCTGTTTGCCGACATGCACAGGTATGAAACTGAGCTGCTTTTCGCCTTCTCTCCAGAAACCATCTGACATCACTCTGCTAAATCATTGCAAACTTTGCAGAGAAATTACACCAGTGTGCAGTTTTACAAATGAAATAAACGTTTCCCTTCAAAACATCTGCCCAAACAGGATTCAAGGCACTGCAATGATGTAGAAATGTGATGACAGCAATGAATTTGTCTTTTCATTTCCAAACCACAGCTGGTCTTGAGTGACGGTGGCTCGTGGTCGAGTGTGCAAATTCTTTTGTGTGTACTGTACATTTGTTGGCAGAAGCTGATGAGACGTGGAGACGACTCGTGTCGGAGAGGGTGAACAAAAGAGGCCAAGGCCAAATGTTCATGAAGCGTCTTAGAGTAGGAGTGCTAAATAAGAGTTCTCTGTCTAAGGCACAGCTCCCCCAAAGAAAATCAGAGAAACAAATACACTTTACAGCTCGAGAAACTAGGAATAGTTTAAGTGGTTGCACTTTTTCTCACCTCTGTATGTCCTTTACTCTAAAATAAGGCAGAAGCATTTCAGAATTTTAATGAGCATAAAGCAAGACGTTAACACGACACATACTGAACTGGTGTTAGTGCATCCAGACTTAAATAAACCTCTGGGAAATCTGGCCGGCTGTAGGCTCTGTGCACTGTCAGAAAATGTTCTTGAACTTGTCGTGAAATAAAACTTCATAAAATCAAGCGAGAAAACTCCTACTTAGAGATTTACGATCGACGCTGGGCTTACTCACTCTAAACTTGTTATTCAGAAACCAAAACATTTCTGTTTAGTGAATTTTAAAAATCTTTTCTGGTGTAAGCGCGTCTCCGGGTGACTAACAGACTAGATAAAAGAGTACTCGACTAGTCAGCAAATTCAAAGGGTTAGGCCTAACAAATGCATCTGTCCAAAGCAAACTGATAGCACCCAACTTGGTAATAAACCTGATGCAGAATGGATCTCTGGTGAAGAAAACACACTCTGCTGTTGTCAGAGAACCTGCACAGTAACAATAAAAGCCCTAGAGTTCCCAGCGGTGCTTGAAAAATTGTGCTGCACTTCAGCAGCTAACTCCCGGCCGTATATCTCATCAGTAAGAGGAACCGTCCAATTAAGAGACATAATTGACCGGATAACTCGGAACAGAATACAGGACTGACACGATTCAGAGAGAGAGCCTGCTTCCTGTCTGGCGCTGCGGCTCCGCCTCCTCCTTCTCGCTTACTGCTCGGAAAAAAGAAAACAGATTACGTTGATCAACCCACAGTGCAGAAGTTCCCATTCTCCATAAAGGAGCATAATTCTCACCAGGACTGATTAAAGAATGAAAATCCTGTCAGGATAAAATTATTTTTAAGCTTTTAGAAAAAAGTGATGTTATTTGGTTTTGTGAAATACCCCCTTTAACAGTGAAACTACTGAGCTCAAATTTAGCTTTTTGAATTCATTTAACCAGGAGCCAACACTCACAGAGTGCAAAAAGATGAGATCCGAGAAGGTGTTGCCCACCCTTTCTCTTTCAACTTTTATGGTGAATGCAGTCATCTGCAACAATTTTAATCATTGCAGAAAGTGTGCTTTGTGTTTTAGAGCAAAACCGTATGTTTGCTGTGCCAACAAAAGAGTGAGAAAATCGTCTCTGTCCACTTTATCATCACGTTACGCTGTCAGTCAGCAGACATCAAACCATGGTGCAGATGGTGTTGAGGTTGGGGTCGAAGCGGACGACTTTCCCCTCAGCAGCTTTCGTGTTTGTGTTGTACATGGGGTTCTCAAATGTGGCCTGTCCGTTATTGTTCTCGTGGACGGAACATCCCGTGTACTGCGCTTTATCCGTTTTTCTGTAGAATAAAAAAGAAAAGGCAGAGTTTAGCTGAGAGGCAGGGCTCCAATTATCAGCCACTTCTTCCAATCACATAAACATGTTTCCATTATCTCAGTGTGGACAGCTGCAAAAGCTAAAAGAGGCTGTGAGGTAATTATTGTTGAAAAGAGCAGGCCAGGTAGCCCCGTGCTATTTCAGGAGTAGCTAACATACTGAAAGCAGAAATATCCATGTCTCAAACTCTGCATACACACTTCTCATGGATCTAATCAGGACTAAATGCTTCCATCTGCACAATGCAGCAGGAATATGCATCTAAAGCACAATGCATATGCTACCAAAGTAGCTCTCATTAAAATGGTCTGATGTATGCGACTGTGTAACTTTGGATGGTAACACATCGACTAAGGTTGCGTCATGCTGTGAAGTCTCTCACATATACGCCACTGTTTCCAGCAAGGAGTCGAACTGCTGCACCAGCAAGCTGTAGAAGCTCCAAGAATCAACTATCTGCTTTATTTTTGCTTTGGCTGTGGGTGCTCACACATCTACATAAAATTAAGATGCTGAAAGTCAGTGTTATGGAGTTTAAAGGGTTATCGTGGCGGCATGTACCTCTGCTTGTAGAGATAAAATCCAAGGCCTGCAAAGATGAGAGCGAAGAAAGGCACGAGGATAGCAACAGCAACAGAGCTGCTGTTGGAGGATTCATTGGTTTCGGGGTCCGGGAGGGTGGCGTTCTCTCTCAGAGTCAATCCTGCACACAAAAACAAAGATCTCACAATCAGCCGAGAAATAATAGTCCCTAATGTAAAAATAAAAGTCAATAGTCGGTGTAATTAGCTATAACCTAGAGCACAAACCAAAGAAATGAAGAAAATACATATCTGCTGATGGTGATGATGATGGTGATGATGAAGGTCATGATGAGAGATGCAGTGGCCACTTGATAAAAGAAGCCAGCCAAACTGATCACAGTGATAATCATCAGTGTGACTGTGATAATCTGCTTGAGAACAATCATGTGATAAAAGCAGCAGTGATGAGGAGCACGACGACATAAAGCACAATGATGCTGAAGGGGCTACTCTGACGCTGGATGTATGAATGAGGCTAAATGAGAGCTGGCTGAAGGCACTCAGCAGGAGCAGAGCACCGAAAGCACGTGCGTGTCCCCACTGTGATGAGAAACAAATAAAACACAATTCATAGATGAAACGCCGGTGTTGCTGGAACAAAAACCAGGTAGAAGAGCAGGTCAATGTTTCACCTTTTTCCACATCAGTGACACTCGCACTGATTCAGCGGGTCACAGTCGTCACCCTCACAGACCAAAAGTTTCAACCAGAAGCTGTCGTGGTCCAAATTATTCTTGCAACTTGATAAGAGTGACTGTGTATATTTATTGTTTTTCTTTACATTTACTCAGGAAAGGATAAAAATATTGTGTCGGCTTTTTAAAAGGTCTACAAAGACGTTAAAGGACACATAACATGAAAAACCCAATTTTTATCCATTAACACAGTGTGTTTCATATTTTAAATGTCCAAGTGAGCATAAAAGCTGATATTGTTCACTAGAGTTGCAATTTAGATATTTAATATTTAAGTTTTCGGCATATTTGTCCACCCCTTCAGTTTTTTAAAATACCTAATACATCTGAAATTTATGTTGTCACGATAACTACCAAATATGGTCATGGCCCTCCGGCTAAACACAGAGCCAATCCGCCATTTTTTCTACTCGCTAAGATTTTTGTAGTCCAATTGGAAAAATGTAGAATGTCTGGTTATTTTAGCCACACACAGCTCAGAACTGTTCCTGGTTTTAAGGAAGGGTGGTGTGGCCATATTTAAAACCCAGAAGCTAATGAAAATACTGCTAAAAAAAACTGAAGAAAAAAGTAGTGTGTTTCTCTCTCTCTGTGTGTGTGTGTGCGCGTGTGTTCGTGTCTCCCAGGCTAGTGGCTAGTACTAAGTGCTTTGTCTAAAATGAGTCATTTCCATCTGAATGTGGCAGCAACACACAGCAGCAAAGCGGTAAGCTTCATATCACTCTAAAATGTCGGCAAACTTTACTTTAGATTTACGGGCATTAGCATCCGACCCGCTAATGCTAGCACAATATGCTAGTAAAGTTAGCACCCAGATTAATGTCTGTGTTCACCTTGGGCCCCCAAATTGCTAAATCCGCCTCTGATGATGACTACGGGACTTTAACTTTATTATTCCTGTAGAAATATCATTTTCCTTTAGAAAGTGCCCCAGCTGCACTAGAAATGCTACAGCTAGCTATTGCTAACGCATGTTGCGCTTTAAATGTGAACGTGAATAACAGTATCATTTGAAATTCAGTGCAATATAAATGGTTTCAAAACAATGTTTATATGAAGTGAAGGGTTTTATCAGAGGTTTTTTCTCTTTCTGAAACAGGTTTGATTTTATTTCTCATAACCTTTCCAGATAAACCCACTTAAGGACACTGTGTGACTTTTTCACTCGTGGCATTCGGCTCCATCTCAAACTGTACGACTTTGTTGCAGAGTAAATCTCATGAGTCATGTTCTCACACTGTACGACCTAATGCTGCTCACACTGATTTCTGATGGCAACACATCGGACCTGAAAATGTGCTAAAATAGTAGTTTTAGCACATGTTGGACCTCTGAGCCCCAAATCCCAGCAGATCTGGAGGCGGTTGTGTTGTTATGCCATTTGTTCTTCAGGCTTGAGGTGGAAACGCATGGGTTTACAGGGGTTGGAGATGGAAGATAAAAGAAAGGAAGTTAAATTGTTTTGGGATCTGTTTTATTTGACATAAACATGGAAAACTCATTTTCTTGACAATCCTGGTGATTGTGTGTGGAGTAGAGTGTAAAAATAAAAGAAAACGACGTGTGTTGACACAGAAATACCTGCGGAGCTGGGTTGGTGCATGCGCTGGGTGAGCAGTTCTGGTACTTTTGGGTTGCAGTGCTGTTTCACAAGCAAAATATCAAACACTCCTGAAATCCATGCGTGTGCACGATTGCTGATCAGGAGCTGCTCATGAGGTGTTAACCGACCCTCGTAACCCCCTGTATACGACTCGACGCACAATGTAAAACTCAAAAATATCAAAAAGTCGCACAGTGTCCACTCTGCTTTAAATCACTTTTCGGTGTTTAGGGAAAAGGTTTTGTGCAAAAGTTAGAATCGTCACAAACATTTTTCCTGCTCAGTCACTTTGCAGCGAAACAAACTGCTTCTATTAAACAGTAAGAAGAAAAAGTGCTGAAACGGCATTTTAGTCAACAGAAGCTGCATTAATGCAAATCATGATAAACAGAATAGTTTAGAACAGTAAAGCGTGCAAATCCATCATAGAAAAGCTCACGAAGAAGCCCCAAATAATCAACATAAATATAAACTCCTGCAACCTTCTTCTTCATGCTGAGCACATACAAACCCCAATCTGAGAGTAACCGTGAGCATGTGCCTCACATCATTCTGCAAAGTGTAGCTTAACCTTGGAGTAACGATAAACTAAATGGATTTCTGGATTTAAATGTCACCACTATCTTTGGTTCTACTGCGTGAAATGGGAGATGAGGACGAGACATTAATGGCAGTGTGAGTTTATTATTATTAAAACCTGCTTACCAAGCCGCTGCAGCCCAAACTGCCCATAGTCTTTACCCTGTATGAAGCCTTGGAACACGAAGCTTCCACCCTCAGGCTCAGCCGAAACCTAAAACACAAAGCACACCGCTGCAGGAACAGGACGCTTTGTTTCAACTACACAAGCTGCTTCCGTGCACCTCGGCACAAGTCGAGCGTATTCCACTCCACATCAAAAACCGCAGATATACTGTATGGCATAAGCTGGTCCGGACGTTTTGTCATGCTACACTATAAAAAAAACACCTTTGTTACTTTTGAAATTGCACTCCACAATAAAAGCTGAGCAGCATGCAATCAATAGCTCAGCAGTGTGCAGTCACCTGTCACAGGCTTTATTCAAGGCACTTTGAAGTTTATTCTAGTTTAAAAAAGCAGAAAGTTCAGCTCCTCTAACTGAAATCATCCTGGAGCTGCTGCAGGTCTCCCAGAGGTCAGCCGAGTCTACGATGGACCCAAAAAAGATGAAGAATAGGTCACACGTAACAACTTATGTAGCTTTGGTGGAAAGACAGAGAGATGTATAGAAAGTAGGGGTGGGAATTGAACGTGTTAGTTATGATTATTAATGTAAAAACTAATAGTTAAAAATGAACACATTTAAATTAGCCAGTTTTACTGTTGTGAAATTTCATGCAATTGACTCAAAGGTCAATTGCATGAAATTGAATTGAAATGCATTTGAAAAGCTTTTATTTTTTGATTTTTGGAAAATAAAAGTTTACACCTCCTCCTTGAACCGTCACCTTATCGTGGTGGAGGAGTTTGAGTGCCCTAATGATCCTAGGAGCTATGTTGTCTGGGGCACTTAGTGCCCCTGGTAGGGTCTCCCGTGACAAATTGGTCTTAGGTGAAGGGTGAGACAAAGAACGGTTCGAAGGATCTTTCATGGCGGTTAAAACGAAGAGTCGGTGTATCCGGCCCGGAGGGTTACCGGGGTCCCACCCTGGAGCCAGGCCTGGGGTTGGGGCCCGTTAGCGAGCGCCTGGTGGCCGGACTTTCGCCCATGGGGCCCGGCCGGGCCCAGCCCGAACCAGATACATGGACTCGTCCAACAGTGGACCCACCACCCGCAGGAGGAACATGAAGGGTCCGGTGCAATGCGAATCGGGTGGCAGACCAAGGCGGGAGCCTTGGCGGTCCAATCCCCGGACAAGAAAACTAGTTTTTGGGACATGGAACGTCACCTCGCTGGCGGGGAAGGAGCCGGAGCTTGTGGCAGAGGTTGAGCGGTACCGGCTAGATATAGTCGGACTCACCTCGACACATTGCATTGGCTCTGGAACCCGAGACCTGGAGAGGGGTTGGACACTCTACTTTGCTGGAGTTGCTCCGGGTGAGAGGCGGAGGGCTGGGGTTGGCTTTTTGTTAGCCCCGAGACTCTCTGCCTGTGTGTTGGGGTTTACCCCGGGGGACAAGAGGGTAGCTTCCTTGCGCCTTCGGGTCGGGGAACGGGTCCTGACTGTTGTTTGTGCTTATGGGCCAAATATCAGTTCAGAGTACCCACCCTTTTTGGAGTCCCTGGGACGAGTGCTAGATAGTACTCCATCAGGGGACTCCATTGTTCTGCTGGGGGACTTCAATGCTCACGTGGGCAATGACAGCTTGACCTGGAGGGGTGTGATTGGGAGGAACGGCCCACCTAATCTGAACTCGAGCGGTGTTTTGTTATTGGACTTCTGTGCAAGCCGCAGTTTGGCCATAACGAACACCATGTTCGAACATAAGGATGCCCACCAGTACACTTGGTACCAGGGCAGCCTAGGTCACAGGTCGATGATAGATTTTGTAGTCGTATCATCTGACCTGCGGCCGTATGTTTTGGACACCCGAGTGAAGAGAGGGGCGGAGCTGTCAACTGATCACCACCTGGTGGTGAGTTGGATCAGATGGCAAGGGAACATGCCGCGTAGACCTGGCAGACCCAAACGCATAGTGAGGGTCTGCTGGGAACGCCTGGCAGAAGAACCTGTCAAGACGGTCTTCAACTCCCACCTCCGCCAGAGCTTTGATCACGTCCCGAGAGCAGTGGGGGACATTGAGTCCGAGTGGGCCTTGTTCCACTCTGCGATTGTCGAGGCGGCTGTTGCTAGCTGTGGTCGTAAGGTGGCCGGTGCCAGTCGTGGTGGCAACCCCCGTACCCGCTGGTGGACACCAGAGGTTCGGGGAGCCGTCAGGCTGAAGAAGGAGGCCTACAGGGCGTGGCTGGTCTGTGGGTCTCCGGAGGCAGCAGACAGGTACCGGATAGCCAAGCGGGGTGCAGCAGTGGCAGTTGCCGAGGCAAAATCTCGGGCGTGGGAGGAGTTTGGTGAGGCCATGGAGAAAGACTATCGATCGGCTCCAAAGAGGTTCTGGCAAACTGTCCGGCGCCTCAGGAGAGGAAGGCAGCAACTCGCTCACACTGTTTACAGTGGGGATGGGGAGCTGCTGACGTCAACTGAGGCTATAGTCGGACGGTGGAAGGAATACTTTGAGGAGCTCCTCAATCCCACCAATGCGCATTCCGAGGAGGAACCAGAGCTGGGAGGCCTGGGGATGGACTGTCCGATCTCGGGGGCAGAAGTTGCTGAGGTAGTCAAACAACTACACAGCGACGGAGCCCCGGGGGCGGATGAGGTTCGTCCTGGGTATCTCAAGGCTATGGATGTTGTAGGGCTGTCATGGTTGACACGTCTCTACAACATTGCGTGGTCATCGGGGCAGTTCCTAGGGAGTGGCAGACCGGGGTGGTGGTCCCCATCTTTAAGAAGGGTGACCTGAGGGTGTGTTCCAACTATAGGGGGATCACACTCCTCAGCCTCCCTGGAAAGGTCTACGCCAAGGTACTGGAGAGGAGGGTCCGATCGATAGTTGAATCTCAGATAGAGGAGGAGCAATGTGGTTTTCGCCCTGGCCGTGGAACTGTGGACCAGCTCTATACCCTTGCAAGGGTGATGGAGGGGGCATGGGAGTTTGCCCAACCAATCCACATGTGCTTTGTGGATTTGGAGAAGGCTTATGACCGTGTCCCCAGGGGCACCCTGTGGGGGAAGCTCCAGGAGTATGGGGTGGGTGGCTTTCTGTTAAGGGCCATTCAGTCCCTTTACCAGAGGAGCGTGAGTTTGGTCCGCATAGCCGGTAGTAAGTCGGACCTGTTCCCAGTGAGGGTTGGACTCCGCCAGGGCTGCCCTTTGTCACCGGTTCTGTTCATCACTTTTATGGACAGAATTTCTAGACGCAGCAGTGGTGTGGAGTGTGTCGAGTTTGGTGGCAGGAGAATCTCGTCTCTGCTTTTTGCGGATGATGTGGTCCTCCTAGCTTCATCCAGCTCTGACCTCCAGCTCTTGCTGGGTAGGTTCGCGGCCGAATGTGAAGCGGCTGGGATGAGGATCAGCACCTCCAAATCTGAGACCATGGTTCTCGACCGGAAAAGGGTGGCTTGCCACCTCCGGGTCGGGGGAGAGGTCCTACCTCAAGTGGAGGAGTTTAAGTATCTCGGGGTCTTGTTCACGAGTGAGGGTAGGAGGGATCGGGAGATCGACAGGCGGATTGGTTCGGCGTCTGCAGTGATGCGGACGCTGAGCCGATCTGTCGTGGGGAAGAGGGAGCTGAGCCAGAAAGCCAGGCTCTCGATTTACCGGTCGATCTACGTCCCAATCCTCACCTATGGTCATGAGCTTTGGGTAATGACCGAAAGAACGAGATCGCGGATACAAGCGGCCGAAATGAGTTTCCTCCGTAGGGTGGCCGGGCTCAGCCTTAGAGATAGGGTGAGGAGCTCGGACATTCGGGAGGGACTCGGAGTAGAACCGCTGCTCCTCCGGATCGAAAGGAGCCAGTTGAGGTGGTTTGGGCATCTGGTCAGGATGCCTCCTGGACGCCTCCCTGGGGAGGTGTTTCGGGCATGTCCTGCCGGCAGAAGGCCCCCGGGTCGACCCAGGACACGTTGGAGAGGTTACATCTCCAATCTGGTCCGGGAACGCCTTGGGGTCCTGCCGGAGGAGCTGGTGGACAAGGCCGGGGAGAGGACGGCCTGGAGCTCCCTAATTGGGATGCTGCCCCCGCGACCCGGACCCGGATAAGCGGAGGAAGACGAAGACGAAGAAAAGTTTACACTATTAATGTCCACATCTATAGTTTGATTCAGTGTCTCACTACACTTATTTCCAGTAAGAAAATCGCTTTGGGGTACATTTTCTTCAATGATTAAAATGCAATAAATCAAGATTAATTAAAAGCACCCGAATAATTAGATACATATTTTAATCAAGTCCTAGAAAGTTAAACATTTCATAAAAAAAAAGAAATCATTTACTTCAGAAAATAACCTTGCTGTAACCAATCGTAGAGAATATTTATATTGGCTTTGTTGTCTGAACTGCCTTTGTCTGTCAGATTTGATGAAATAAACTAAATTAAACAATCTTATTCTATAAAAAGATTCTTTGTGCACTCACAAATCCGTCCATTGTCCAGTTCTCATCAGTAATCCTGCTCAGGGAGCTGTAGGCCAACGCTCTCATCTGGTACAGCAGC
The DNA here is from genome assembly GCF_043380555.1 of Nothobranchius furzeri. Lineage (NCBI taxonomy): Eukaryota > Metazoa > Chordata > Actinopteri > Cyprinodontiformes > Nothobranchiidae > Nothobranchius > Nothobranchius furzeri. Next base: position 46,137,180 of record NC_091745.1, read on the forward strand.
AGCGACAACCGAGCCTCCTGTCGTTTGTAGACTCCTACAAGGTAGAAAATGAGAGGAATGGGAAATCAAACAAAGTACAGAAACCCAAAGATGGAAAGGAAAGCAAAAGGAAGAATAGAAGCAGGAAGAAAACAAAACGACAGCTGAGAGAGAAAGGGAGGAGACAGGGAAATTGAGTGGGCAGACAGTCGCTGCAGACTAATTCATCCGTCTTTAAAGCCAATAGTTAATTTCCAGTCTCATGCATGACATCATTTGGTGAATGACTGATTGACACGAGGCACCTTCGGAATAAATGGAAGTGACATACAGAGGTGCTGCTGGGGAGGAGAGGGGAGGTGCAGGGGGGGAGGTAGAAGACAGATGATGACTCACCAGAGAGCAGAAACTCCACGCTGCTGTCTGTTAATGTTACATTAACTTTTCCACTTGTGGCGTTAAAGCTGGTCACTGTCAGACTCATCGGCTGCTTCTGGCCCTTGAAGTCATAGGAGCCCCTCCACACGAAGTCAGGGGCAAACACATTGTCAGGAACTGGAAGGAAATGATGAAAGATCAAATCCTGTTTAACATAAGATAAATATCCCTACATACCCCTAGACATGCTGATAATTCACTCTTTGTACGGTATGGGTTCAGCCAATCAGAGCTAATGAGACTGAAATTCAGACAGATATGACGATGACACAAAAATCAGCATAACATTCAAATTATTTGACAGTAATAAAAGCTCTTTCAGCACAACTATTAACTGCCAATAATTGTCTAATATCTGTGGATTTCAAGAGTCAGTTATGAGCAGAGAAAAGGTAACCGCTTGTAGTTTGTGGTAGAATCACAGGAAGTACGGGGAGGAAGAGAGGTCCATTCATCCTTCTATCAGATATATTTGTACTGTTTACGAATCCTTTCGTTAACTGTTGTCATATGTGTGTGTGAGTCTCTATGCTGCCGTGTTTATTGGGCACAAACTAGAAGCCATTTGCACCAGATCTAATCTTAAAGCAAACTCCGCCCACTTTGGACTACAGTATATAGGAACCCCAATGTCACAAGTTTGGCGAAAACCCAATCTTAATCATTTATTCTCCTAGAAAACACATGAAATTATCATCTTTTTTTTTCAGTACTGCTTTATTGTTGCTCTTTTCGTCAACGCAGAAGTCACCATTCTGTTTTTAATTTAATAAAGTAATGACTCTCAGGTACAATATTGAGTGTATTATTAAATTTAAACATGGTTTCTGTATTCCTGGAATTTAATGTCCTTTCCTTTAAGCTGCTGAACTTTTATTAACCCTCCATGAAATGAAAGATTTTTAGAAGAAAAATCATGGTAAAAATCAGAAAGCATCAGTGACGAAGATGGGATAATGGAATTTAGGAATAAAAGATAATTGAGTGTCTGATCTGTCTTTTGATCTCTGTATTTTATTTTTAATGCATGAAAATTAAATAAGTTATGTTTAAAAAGCATCTTAGGTTCACAGTGAAGTGCCTGTAGTGAAGCTGTATCACGTCTTTTACTCATAACATTTCTAGATGAGTAGCTGTTCAAGCCCGTGGCCTATACCAGAACCTAGATTTGCACCTGAGAGTCTGATCATAGTTCCTTATCAATGCCCTTATTTACATGACACCAGTGCACCAAAGACTGGATATTCCCAGTACATAATGGAGCATGACTGTGGATCCATCATTCGTTGCTGTTTTCCTCTTATCCAACAAGGCCGTTAGCTTTAGCAGTAGCTTGACCTAGCATTGTTCTGCAGTTAGCGTTTCCTACATGGTTAACGTTGAAATGTGTTGGGTCATGCGGATTAAGGAGGTGTGTCTTGTTTGTGACATGTTATGCAACCTTTCCTCACTGGCCTTTACAACATTACTAAAGCAGGTTGAAGACGGCTCAGGTTTCTGGTTTTGCTTTATTAGACACCTTGAGCTGCTTTCATTCAACGACATGTAGCGGAAATCCACATTTCATAATCTCAGATTAACTTTGGTTGGATTCACATGAAGAAGGACACAACCATTTTCACACAAAGCTTTCCTTTCTCTCACACTTAACAGCAATAAATAAATAAATAAATAAATAAATAGGAATTTGAAACTGGCCTGCAATCATAAATTCCAAGATCCTATTTCAGCACATCTGGCATCTCCTATAATTCTCTCCCAGAGTCGTAAATTGCACCAATTTGACTGGGTTTCCCTTCTTTACCAATCGCAAAAGCAGGACAATATCAGAAACTGGTCTGTTTTACATCAACCCGTCAAGACTGACCCTAACTCAAGATGGGGGTGGTCGTAAAACTTATCTGAGGTTGTCTTTCTGGAAGCTTCAAGACTTGAGTCCTTATAAAACCTGTGTTTCTGTTATCTACAATCAAAGAAGGTGTTTTAGGTTGTTTACCATTAAAAAAATTGAGGTGTTCAAAGTAAATGTCTAAACTTTTATCAGTTATAAACCTAAAGGCTTGTTTGTGTTCCTCTTTCATGTTAAACATCTGCCATTTTTGTTTCTTTAGTTAAAATTCATGCTAACGGTAAAACTGTCCAGTTTTAAGACATGAATTAAGTTCTTTCCTGTTTAAAGTAATACTTTTGATGCCTCATCTGGATAAGTTTGGTAGATTGTGGTATGAACTCTTCACTGTTGGAAAGATTGAGTTATTTGAAAAAGCCATAGTGTCATCCAGTGGTTAATGAGTGAAATGCATGTGTGCGTGACCAAGGAAGGTTATAAAGGCCAGAGTTCAAACCTCCTGACAGCAGAGAAAAAAGAACAAATCCCTGCGGGAGATTTTCCATCTCGCCTAGCAGCGCCGTGGCTCTCAAAGATTTCAGGTCATTATAGCTCTCAAAAGTTACGGTAGAACTTAGAAGCATACAAACTTCTACGTCAAACCGGAAGTCGGCTTTTTCGTTAAAGTTTCCACCATAAGAGTTTAAGACTAATTTGGAGCAGTTTTCGATCCGGCATCATTTTTTAATCGGTACCCACGCTCTGAATTCAATGTTTCGGTGCAGCTGAAGGAACCTAAAGTCAAGCCACGGTTGAGGAACGCATTATCCTCCACTCCACAGACACCCGTTGACCAACCCGGGAGCCATAATTATTCAGTCCCAGAAGCCTCGGCCTATGAGCAAGGACTTCCAAGGCTACCTCAGCCCTTTGGCTACCCTCTGGCAGGAGGAAAACAGGTTTATGCATCATTTCATTTGGCTGACTTTTATGCTAAGTGAATTCAGACTTAAACTTTATGGCGTGTTTTATTTCAATTCAAATTCACGTTAGCTCTCAAGATTTATCCTCTTTTTTTCTGCTGTCACCAACTCTCATTTGCATACACACATGAAGACACCCCCTCCTGCACCCATACTACCCCCCCCCCCCCACACACACACACACTTCAGAAATTATTCCCAGTTCTACTATAATCTTGTGTGTCACCAAATTTCTACTTTTGTTACAGATCAGTTATTTCATATCAGTGCCATAAAGCTTTGGGTGTAACCATTTTCTTAATTCTGTGCATGAAACTATAAGATATGTTTGATTCATTTGTCAAATGTATTAACTGATGTTCGTAATAAACTCACAAAACGAAAATAACGCCTGATCATTTCTAGTGACCTCAAGAATAGTCGGCACATTCTGGCAATACTTCATCCTTTAGATTCATTTGTGGTGTTAACTTTGAGACTGATTAAATGGTCCAGTTCCATAAAACTGGTGGTGCCCCCATTAATTAATATAAGATTATTGTAGCAATTAACTACATACTAGAATCAACACTGTTTGCTATCAGTTGTTAGATTCTGAGAATGACAGAGCATATCAGCATCTGAGCTTGTATCATGTAAATATCCAAGAGACATATAATCAATAGAAGCTCATACCCCAATTCACTTGGTCTATTTTTAATCCAGAGATTAAAGTTTAATTTAGATAATTAAATTTAATAGCAAAAGTTTATTTTGAATCAGAAGGTAGGAATCTTTGCTTTCAATAACCAGAAATATTACCCCTTTCTGTGTTTCAATTCAAGAATGAGGTAAGTTTAAAAATGAAGAAATTTTATTACTAACAATTTTAAACTTAAAGGTTTGAACGACAGTTATAAACGACAATTAATGGATGACAATTTAATGACAATTTTTAACAGCTTTGATATTAAACTTGTTTTAAAAGGCAAACCTGTGGCTGGATGGAAGCTAAATCGGAAATTAAGAGTTTGGATGCGCGAATGGTATTATCAGAAGATTTCTTTCAGAGAGAGAGAAAGCGTTCTGGATGGAAATGATGCTTTGCAGCTACCTGAATTTTTTATTTAGAGAAAACAGCATCAAACACATTCTGTCGAAGTCTACCTCACCCAATCAGAAGACCCCCTTTTTGGATCTGAAGTGTCCAGATGGAGATGGGTTTCCTCCAGGCACGAGGTTGGTAGAAAAAACTCTAGCACAGCCAAATCGGTCCTGAGACGTCTCCTTGGGTCACTCGACTGGTGGAACTATTTGCTTCTCAAAGTCCGTAACTCTGAAGGAGTTTTTGCATCTTAACTTAACTCAGAAATCAATAACTCTGGGAAGAGTTTTCGTCAGCTGGTTACAGTTTACGTTTATTCTTAGCTATTCTTGTCGGCGTGACAGAACAACAGGTAGAGGTTAGGGACGGCCGTTCCCTTCTCCTCAGGATGATGTTGGATCAAGAGCTGAACTGAAGCTGGTGATGGTTAGTTTACAAAGCTCTCAGAACACACCCGCTCTCTCAGCAAAAAAGCTTTTGGTCATGCGTCAAAAACATGTGATGGCAGTTATTGTTTACCCTGGATAAACCCACTGTGTTAGGTGGATAAGATGAAACTGACCTTCTGATATGCTATCATAATTATATCCAAAGCATAATAATTCATTTCATGTAATTAAAATACCTTTATACTGAACCAAGTGATCATTTATGATTATTATAATAAACAGTAATAAAATCAGAGTTTTATTAATAATATTATTTAATTATTATCTTGAACTTGAAGTGTCCTCCTCCTGGAACGGAACAGCAGCAGATAGTGGATGATATAGAGCAGACATCATGACTCCTGGGTTAATCTGTGAACTTGAAAGTTACTGTTTGACCCAGCTTGACCCAGCTGGGTAAATGTGACCTTTGCCACAAATTAGAGAACCTTCATCATACTACATTATAAACAACTAAACAAGCTAAATCTACACCACATTTGAAATATAGATATAAATCTATATGTATTGCTACAAACAACATGGTTTGAAACTTTAGGACCTCTTTGATTTATTCTGACTTAAGGTTAAAGAAGCCAGAGAGCACCACTTACTGTAATTATCTGCATATTTCAAAATCAACATTCTAAACAAACACATGTCCAGTGTGTCTCTGCTGGTGCCTCCTGACACCAGAGGCTATTTCAGAGCCTTCTGAACATTTATGTTATGAGTTCATCTGTCACCCGCTACATGCACATAGTATGGTGCAATTTAGATGTAGGCTAATTACTGCGCTGCCCTGATATTTTCTAATGAAGCTGATCTTGCCTCGGTCATGACCATTTATACTTCCTAATAACAATTTTAGTCCTAATTGCATTTAATTAAGCTTTTGTGGTTATTAATCACTCTTGATTATTCAAAAGCACCAAACATGGGGACAAAAAGACGAAGGAAACTAGCTACAAAGTATTGTCATGATAGAAAATACACAAAGTACAATGATCTCCCTTAAAATATGTTTTTTTTTTGCTAATTAAACATGCAAAAAGTCTAGTTTTATCCCAAAAAGTATGCCATCTAAAAATCAGAGTTGTTTTCAAAATATTAGGGGGAAAAAGGAGGACTTTATAATGATTTAATAATGAATGCTGGAGCATAAGTTTAGCTTTACCATAAAATCCCACCATCTACATGTTAATGAAGGTTTAGATTAAACTTTCTTCAGTCAAACAATCATCACATCCCTGTGACTAATGGGAGTCTTAGTAAAAGAAACAAATGAAAAAAGGGTGTCTATATGCTGAACGGCTTGCATAGTTTAATACGTACCCTTCATCTTGGGGCTCGGTGTCCCTGGGACGGGTTTGACAAATTTCTCTTGCGATTTGGATCCGGCTGCAGATGAACATAAATATGCATGTCTGAGAGATGTAGTGGCAAACAGCAAGGTTCAACAGCTGCAGGATGTTTCCAGTGTGAAAACTACTTAACTGTAACAAGTTGCATGCATGAAACTCCCCATAATTCCTTAAGGAGCCTCAAGTCAAACATGCACATTCATAAAAGAAAAAAAGATGATAGATAGATAGATAGATAGATAGATAGATAGATAGATAGATAGATAGATAGATAGATAGATAGATAGATAGATAGATAGATAGATAGATAGATAGATAGATAGATAGATAGATAGATAGATAGATAGATAGATAGATAGATAGATAGATAGATAGATAGATAGATAGATGATAGATAGACAGACAGACAGACAGACAGACAGACAGACAGACAGACAGACAGACAGACAGACAGACAGACAGACAGATAGATAGATAGATAGATAGATAGATAGATAGATAGATAGATAGATAGATAGATAGATAGATAGATAGATTATAGATAGATAGATAGAAAGATAGATAGATAGATGATAGATAGATAGATAGATGATAGACAGATAGATAGATAGATAGATAGATAGATAGATAGATAGATAGATAGATAGATAGATAGACAGATAGATAGATGATAGATAGATAGATAGATAGATAGATAGATAGATAGATAGATAGATAGATAGATAGATAGATAGATAGATAGATAGATAGATAGATAGATAGATAGATAGATAGATAGATAGATAGATAGATAGATAGATGATAGATGATAGATAGATGATAGACAGATAGATGATAGATAGATAGATAGATGATAGATAGATAGATAGATAGATAGATAGATAGATAGATAGATAGATAGATAGATAGATAGATGATAGATAGATAGATAGATAGATAGATAGATAGATAGATAGATAGATAGATAATAGATAATGCAGAGGACAGTTAATCCACACACATCAATTCATATCCTGCTCTTACTCCATCACCCTCTCTATCTTCTGCCCCAGCAGACCTCTGCCAACAGCGTACCTCTGCACACAGGCACCTTGCCAGTCCAGCTGCCGTCAGAGCGGCAGACACGGTGCTCGGACCCCCCAGAGAGGAAATAACCTGGCTGACAGTTGTACACCAGAGTGTACCCATAGGAGGGCAGGTCCAGACCCAGAACGTCTGCATTGGCTGGGCTCCTCGGCTGCTTGCAGGAATGAGCTGGAGATTAGGCAGAGGGCAAAACTGTTAGCAAGCGCGCGCGCACACACACACACACACACACACACACACACACACACACACACACACACACACACACACACACACACACACACACACACACACACACACACACACACACACACACAACACATGATACATATAAATAAGGGGAGGTGAGATGGAGAGATGCGAGGCTGAGGCAACAATAAAAAGCAAAACAAAAACTTTATTTTCACATGACAAGGTGGGAGACATTCTTACATTTAATGTTTAAACATCAACATGTTTGTCACTGAAAATACACACCTTCCTTAGTACAGAATGTAGTAAAATAAAGATATTTACACTCAAAATAATAATGAATTGAATGATGTAATTTTATAAACATAAATTATTCTAACTTGGAGCTGCATAGTGGCGCTGTTGGTAGCACTGTTGTCTCACAGTGAGGTTGCAGGTTTGAATACTTCTCAGTGACCTCTCTGTGAGGAATGCTCTCCTCTTGCATGAGTCAGTTTTCTCAGGTTACCTCAGCTTCCTCCCACAGACAACAGTATTCCTTTCTGGAGACTCTAAACTTTCCTTGGGTGAGATTTTGACTGTTTTTATTTTGTCTGGCTATGCATCCTTGTGATGGACTGGAGACATGTCCAGGGTGTCCCCTGCCTCTCGCTTGATGACTGCTAAAGACAGACACCAGCTCCCTGTGACCCTATGAGGATCACAGGGAGCTGTGTGTTGACAGGATGCACAGCACAAGGCCTCAGAAGTCTCACACCACTCCAGACAGCAATTAGAAATAATATAAACATTTGAGTCGTAGTTTTGTTATGAATCAGGATTTCCAAATGCAGAAACCAAACACAAAACAGCTACCTGTGTTTCGTTATACACACACAGAAACAGCAAATGCCATTCTGATTTCCACAATGTTAACTAGCATTAAAGTTGTAGGCTTTATAGAAAAGTAAATGGGGTGGCAGGACACCGAATAAAAGAACTAGCAGATAGAAGCTTTATAAGTGCTGATACTGTCAAGGCTAGGCTCCATAGAAACCTATTCAGAGGTAAAAAAGCTTTTGATTTGAAGGAAAAATAGGATGTATAAAATCTGACAATATTTATTTTATATGGTGCTTCTATTCCTGCAAGATGATAACGTGTAGATCAGCCAACTGTCCATGTTTATTCATAATGCAGATTTACTATGAAATGTTCATCCATCTCTCCGAGTGAAGTAAAGTCTAGTTTACACACCTCCGTCAGCTCGGTGCACTCTTATTCGTGCAGATGTTTCCCTTTCTGAATTCTTAGTTTTCTGGAAAACGTTGAAAAGCAATTCCCCGCCAGGACAACAGGGGCTGTAGCACCACCATCGCAGTCACGTCTCCTGTCCATAACTATTGTGTTTTTATATTGTGTTATGTATTTCAGACACTGTTTACATATTGGTCTCTCATTCTCCTCCACCTCTAGCCTGGCATGCCATCTCCAATGTAAAAGTAGTCTTACCATGAGCCATTGAAACAAGTCAGCTATGAGGCTGAATCTACAGTTGTCTTTCAAATAGTCTGTACGCATTTGGACAGCACTAGAACAAGGGGTGGGGACTGACATGTTTTTATCATTATCAATGGTATTTTTGGTTTTGTCAATCAATCCAACTCCTGATCAACCCCTGATTAGTTCAATAGGTGGCAAAAGATGTATTTAGCATGGTCTCCTGCATGATATCTTTCAGTTTATTAATGATAAATAATCAATTGTATCTGGTATTGATTGGAAAGATCTTTCTAAATGTTCTCCTTTATGCTCCTTGTGAAGGCAGAGTCATCTTCTTGTCTGGTGTAGTTTTTACAAGACGGGAAAAATCTCACCGCAGGTCAGACCTGTCACTTGAGTCTGGTAGTGTGTATAAAAGTCTAATGATGCTAACATGACAGGCAGTGTTAGCTGATTAGTTACCTGCAGTTACCTGCTGCTGCAGCATTGAAATCCACTAGTCCAGAATGGGTCAAAACACAACCTTACCTTTAAGTTATCATGTATTTTGTGAGCACATGCTTTTGCACATTCCTAGTGTTTCCTGCCTTTGATGAAATATCTACTTTGGAAGTATTGCAAGTTGGCTTGTTGTCATCCTTTCTTGTACAGTATAACTAACATTTGTGCCACCTAGGCGCCATGTTTCAATTCTATTCTATTCAATTCAATTCAATTCAAAAATACTGTATTAATCCCAGAGGGAAACTGATTGCTGTAGTAGCTCAGAATAATAATAATAATCAAGTCATCAAAGAGTTATTGTATATTACAATGGCTGTTGGCAGGCAGGATCTCCAGTAGCGGTCAGTGTTGCAGCCAAACTGAAGAAGCCTCTGACTGAAGACACTCTTCCGTTGTCGGACAGTCTTGTGAAGAGAATGCTCAGGGTTGTCCATAATTTTCTTGATTCTCTGGAGAATCCTTCTTTGCATTATCTCCTCCAGTGGTTCCACAGTCGTCCCCAGAACAGAACCAGCCTTTTTTATTAGGCTGTTGAGCCTTTTCAGGTCCCTGCTTCTGATGCTGCTACCCCAACAGACGATGGCTGAAGAGATTACACTCTCAACAACAGACTTGTAGAAGATCTGCAGCATCTTGCTACAGATGTTGAAGGACCTAAGCGTCCTCAAGAAGTGCAGTCTGCTGTGTCCATTCTTGTAAACGGCTTTGTTGTTCTTTCTCCAGTCCAGTCTGTTGTCCAGGTGAACTCCAAGGTATTTGTAATCCTCAACCTTCTCCCATGATGGAAACAGTGTTTGACTCCACCCTGTTTCTTCTGAAGTCTAAAATCATCTCCTTTGTTTTGTTCACATTCAAGATCAGATGATTGTTTCCACACCATGCCACAAAGCGCTCCACTGTCAGAGTCCAAGCCCTCAGGCCGGGCTCTCCCAGCTGACCGGCTTCTGTCTCGGACCATTACCCAGCATGCCCCTCGCGGGGATTCCCTCCACGTTGCACCTGCGTCATCCATGTCTATATATAGAAGACGCCACACCGGCTCTTCACTCAGTCATCGTTCCACCATGTTCCATGATCAGAGTATTCAGAAGCTAAGACAGTTAAACCTCCACCTTTCTAACTCAGACCTCATCCTTCTGTCAGCCTTTTCAGCACCGCTTGCAGCCAGCAGTCAGTAATAAAAGCTCTTACTCCCGAAACCAGTCTTCGAGTCTGACAGGATGACTGAGTCCATTAATCCAGCGGAGTTCGAGCAGATGAAGAGGAAGTTGGAGCAAGTTGTTAGCGAGAACGTTCAGCTCCACGCCCTGGTCAACCAGCTTAACACCAGGCTGAACTCCCAGACCGATCTCTCCCTGCAGATGTCTACTGCCGTCATGGCACTCCAGCAGCAGGTTCATGCGCTCCAGTTGCAAGCCCTCACTCCACCGACGGGAGAGCCACACTTCAGTCTCCCGGAGAAGTGGAATGGAGAGACGGGGAGTCCAGACGGTCTGCTTGCTACCCTCGACATGCAGTTCGAGTGCCACCCAGGACGCTTCCCCACTGCGCGCTCTCGGGTGGCACAGCTCACCTCCCTGCTCTCCGGACGTGCGGCAGAGTGGGCCGCTGCGCTCTACAACTCCAAATCACCGGAGTGCAGCGACTACGCTGCATTCGTGGCTGCTCTCAGAAAGACTTTTGTTCCACCCAGCAGCGAAATGGGGGCAGAGACATGACTCCTAAAACTCCGCCAGAAGGAGCGCTCTGTGTGCGCATATGCGTCGGAGTTCCGCACCATCTCCGCCAAGCTGCGGTGGGATGACTCTGTCCTCCAAGCCGTCTTCTTGGAGGGACTGGCAACCTACATCCGGGATGAGATGGCAGGAAAGGAGCTACCCCAGACCCTGGATGAAGTTGTGGACCTGGCGTTGCGCATGGATCAGCGGGTTTTAGTTCGGCCCAAGCCTCTCATTCACCCATCCAGGGCGCCTGGACTTTTTCCTCGTCCTCCCACGCCTACTCCCGGACCCGTTGCCACTGAGGAGCCCATGCAACTGGGCCACCTTCCTCCAGAGGAGAGACAGCGACGGTGGCGCGAGGGCCTCTGCACCTATTGTGGTTCCCCCGACCACAGACGCATGAACTGCCCCCTCCGTTCGGGAAACGAAGGAACCCACTGAGTCTCGGGGTCGCTCAGCCTGGGTCACCTCCAACCCCTGCCCTTTCCAATCGGCTCCTTCTGCACGTCACCCTCGATTATGGCGAGACCTCGCTCCAGATGCATGCGCTGGTGGACTTGGGGGCCGCTGACAATTTTATGGATGTGGATCTTGCTGAACGCCTACGGATCCCCACTACCCCCTTGGAGAGGGTTGTACCAGTGACCACGGTGGACGGCAGGCCCCTCCAGCCTGACCCTGTCCAAATCCGAACGCAGTCTCTCCAGATGACAGTCCAGGGCCACCGGGAGACGCTCCATTTCCTGATTATCCGTGCTCCCTCCTCTCCTCTAATCCTGGGGTTTCCCTGGCTCTGCCTCCACGACCCACGGATCTCCTGGTCCCAAGCTCGCCTTATGGAATGGGGGGCTTAGTGCCGAACCCACCTCTCTCCTCCTCCACCTCGACCTGACTGCCCGGAAGGTGGCTCCGGTTCAGCGCCACCCAATCTGCCACCGCCCTATCGGGATCTGGCCGCGGTGTTCGATAAGCAGCGAGCCACCGCACTGCCGCCTCACTGTCCATACGACATGGAGATCAAGCTCCAGCCAAGAACCATTCCACCCCGGGGGTGCCTTTTTTCTCTCTCCCCCGCCGAGTCCAGAGCTATGGAGGACTATATCAACCAGGCCCTCCAGCAGGGTTTCATCCGACCCTCGTCGTCCCCAGGTGCCGCAGGCTTCTTCTTTGTGAGGAAAAAGGAGGGTGATCTCCGCCCCTGTATCGACTACAGAGGACTGAACCAGATCACAGTCAGAGATCGCCATCCTCTGCCGCTCCTCACGTCCGCCCTGGATGCCATCTCCCAGGCGCGGATTTTCACCAAGCTGGACCTCCGGAGTGCCTACAACCTGGTCCGTATCAAAGCTGGAGATGAGTGGGAGACGGCGTTCATCACCCCCACCGGTCACTGGGAGTACCAGGTCATGCCCTTCGGACTGTGCAATAGCCCCGCCGTTTTCCAACGCTTCATCAATGATGTCCTCCGTGACATGTTGGGACGGTGGGTGTTTGCCTACCTGGAGGACATCCTGATATACTCCAAGTCAGAGGCTGAACACCACCACCATGTTCGCACGGTCCTGACCCGGCTCCTGGACAACAACCTGTTCTGCAAGCCCGAGAAGTGCTCCTTCCACCAGCGGTCCATTTCATTCCTGGGCTACCTGATCTCGGATCAAGGTCTAACCATGGACCCTCAGAAAGTCCAGGCGGTTAAGGACTGGCCCCTACCTACCAGCCTAAAGCAACTGCAGAGTTTTCTGGGTTTCTGCAACTTCTACCGTTGATTTATCAAAGACTTTAGCACCATTGTAGCACCTCTCACTTCTCTCACCCGACCGAGCCCTCCTGGTCAACCGTTCCGGCTCACCCCAGACGCCGTTCGGGCCTTCCACTACCTAGTCGCTCGTTTCACATCGGCTCCTATCCTGCGCCACCCGGACCAGGCAGTCCCTTTTGTGGTCGAGGTTGACGCCTCGGATGTCGGCGCCGGCGCCATCCTGTCCCACGGCGGCCCCGACAACAGGCTACATCCCCTGGTGAGGCGCTGCAAAAATGCATGGATCAAGGCGCGGGCCTCCATCACCCGGGCCAACGCCCGTTACTCCCACCAACACCTCCGCAGGCACCGCCCGGGCCCCTCCTATGCTCCAGGGGCCCAAGGCAGGCCTCCGGGTCCTCGCTGGTTCCAGGAAGCTCGCTCCCCGGTTCCTCGGACCCTACCCCGTGCAGAAGGTCATCAACCCAGACACGTACCGGCTGCGGCTGCCTACAAGCCTTTGCGTCCATCCCACCTTCCACACCTCCCGGCTCAAACCTTATGTGGAATCCTCACTCCTGCCGCCTCGGGCTCCGGCGCCTCCGCCGGCCCGCTTCCTCGACGGTGAGCTCATCTACACCGTCCGGCGCATTCTGGACGCTCGCCGCCGGGGTCGGGGTTGGCAGTACCTTGTGGATTGGGCGGACTACGGCCCCCGAGGAACGCTCCTGGGAGCCGGCCCGCTCCATCTTGGACCCTGCCCTCATCTCGGACTTCTGGGCCCACCGAGGTGGCCCGGGGACTTCTGGAGCCGTCCCTGGACCGGGGGGTCCTGTCAGAGTCCAAGCCCTCAGGCCGGGCTCTCCCAGCTGACCGGCTTCTGTCTCGGACCATTACCCAGCATGCCCCTCGCGGGGATTCCCTCCACGTTGCACCTGCGTCATCCATGTCTATATATGGAAGACGCCACACCGGCTCTTCACTCAGTCATCGTTCCACCATGTTCCATGATCAGAGTATTCAGAAGCTAAGACAGTTAAACCTCCACCTTTCTAACTCAGACCTCATCCTTCCGTCAGCCTTTTCAGCACCGCTTGCAGCCAGCAGTCAGTAATAAAAGCTCTTACTCCCGAACCCAGTCTTTGAGTCAGACATCCACCAGCTCTCTGTACTCAGCTTCCTGTCCATCTCTGATACACCCGACAACTGCAGAGTCACCTGAGTATTTCTGTAGATGACAGGTCACTGATTTGTACTGGAAGTCTGAGGTGTACAGGGTGAAAAGGAATGGTGAGAGTACAGTCCCCTGTGGTACTCCAATGTTACTGATCGCCTGGTTTGATGTGCAGTTCTTCAGTCTCACAAACTGTGGCCTGTTTGACAGGTAGTCTTTAATCCAAGCGATAGTTGAGGCCCCCACCTGTGTCTTCTGGAGTTTCTGGCAAAGTACATTAGGGTGAATTGTGTTGAATGCACTGGAGAAATCAAAGAACATGACCCTCACAGTGCTGTCTGCTTTGTCCAGATGATAGTGAGTTGGTTGAAGCAGCTGGATGATGGCATCTTCAACTCCAACTCCATGGGGATAAGCAAACTGCAGCTGGTCCTGATATGTCCTAGTTTGCTTATTCCTGCTGAGTAAATGCGTAAGCTATTCAATGTAGCTTGCTTAAGCTATGGTACGTGCATGGTGACGTCACTTGTGCCAAATGGAAATGATGGAACAGTTGTTAGCAAAAATGGAAACAATTCCTAGGAATTGAAATGGGGAACTGGCTCTCAACAAGAACTGGTTTAAGATTCCCATCCCTAGCTAGAACCAATTGCAGCAAACATCATGACGCAGTGCTGCTACAGATTTCAGTCAATGGGACAGTCCCTGGCCGTTGAAGAAGCAAATGCATCCTTTTTTAAAATAAACAACTTAAGGGCCTCTATCCATTCACGTCTCAAAGAAAGGCTCAAGTCTCCAAGGCTTATCAAACGAGCACCGTTATCTAGCATTTAGCCCAACAGCACTGTGATAGGTAAGCCACAAAAGTGTTTGGACCAATGGTAGACCTGCTGAGGATAGAAACTAGACTGACTTCCAGGTCTTAATCGTTTGCTCTGCAATGGTTGGTCTAGATTTCTAGGCTACTACATCTCTTCATGCGGTTGTCACCTCCAAACATACACTTCCACAAATAAAATGTTTACTGCATATCTTTATTCTCTTTTTATTATGAGCATCTAAATGTTCATATCGTGAGACGTTCATCGATTTGCTCCGTGTCTGTCGAAAGGGGGGATATGGCAGTGCTGTTGAATTCAGTGAATTCACATGATTTTAAAGGAAGTGGTGGCCTGACCAATCACGAGCTTGCAGTCTCTGTCCCTTTTGATGAATAGTTAAAACTGTTGGGCACCTCTGATGTTTAAACCAGGCTTAATGCCTTCAGTTAACTTACATGTAAGAAAAAAAACATTTAAATACTGATTTTCTTCTTTTGAATCAGAAAACATTTCTGAAAAGGCATCCACTGTTTGTTGACATGTTTTAATTTTTTTATTGAGGCGACTGTACTTTAACTTTGTATTTCCTTTTCTCCAGAGGTTGGACTCTTGCTCAGCTGTTATGATCATTGGAGCGTCTCCCAGGGAAGTGACCAGGATTTCACTAAACCTTCTGAATTTTAGATTTCTAATTTCTGTAAAACCCTCCATCAGGTTTTAAGCACCCTGTGCAGAAAGGTCTCTGTCATCATCGTGACAATCCACTGTAGCTTTGGTACATGATGCATGCAATCATCAGGTCTATAATTAGCCAAAGTCCACTCAGGTAACACCAGGAGCCTGCAGGACAGGGATGAAGGTTTGTGAATTCACCAGAAAAAAGGGCCAAATATGAATTCAGACTCAGAGGATTCTGCTATGGAGAAGTGTTTCGACATCAGCTAAAACTTAAGCGTACTCACGTTGTACTTAGAGACATGAGTGATGTAGAGATGTGAAAATGCCTATCCCTCCTGTTGATTTATGAGCAGTCTCTTCTCAGTCAAACTTGGTGGATATTGACCCACCCATCACATTCTTTCAAGATGAAAAGCAAAGTTTTCCCCTCTGGCAGATGATGCTAGCTCTTACAATCTGTTTTTGTGCCTCTATAAGTTTTAAACAATTCTGTGTGGCTAAAGGAGCATGTTTAATAGTCCTCTTATTCCCCACAGCAGTGAGGAGGCTGATCAATGCCAAGGCAGCTACTAGAACTTAAGTTGTACTTTAATTGTGTTTTAACTTGTCTATATCCCCCCCCCCCCCCCCCCCCCATTTATTTTTATTCCTATCACATTTTGGTAAAAGAGAAGATTAAGTAGGAAGAATAATGACAGGCTACGATGAGCAATAACACCATCAACGTTTACTCATTATAAATGATGATGTCATTTATCGGTACCTAAAGTAGTGACAGTTGTCAGATATTTAAGCTGCTAATAAACATCACAGTTTGTGGTGAACCTCTGTGCTTGTGATCAAAATAAAAACCTCCAGGTCTTTATTTCCACCATTTCTGATGGACACCAAACTAAAATGTGAATGGATAAAGGAAACACGACTAGAAGAAGGAAAAGCCAGCACTTTGTTCCTGCAGAATGCACTAATGCCACTGGCTTGAGTACAATTAATGTTTAAAGCTTCTTTCTTCTGCAGATTTTTCCAAGAGAGCACCTAGAAAAGGAAACACCAGAGTTCCTTCTAGAAAAAGGAGCCTTTGTTGCAAACCATCGTGAGCAACATGCTAGACCCACCCACTAATAAGTTTGATTTGAGGAAAAACTAAAAAAAAAAAAAAAACAGGAAAGTCTGATAAAAGAAAAAATAAAACTATAATGGATCTACTGGGAATAGAAACAATACCTGCAGGAAGTTCTCCAGGCCTCACCACTGCAGTTTGTGCTGCACATATCTATAGAATTCAGTTAAAGACCATGAGAATGTGGTGATTTGAAGGCTTGTGAAATAGTGTTTGTATGAACCACTGTAAGGTTTCTGAGATCAAAGAAGAAAGCATTTTTGCTGTCAGCTATGCCTCAGTCACAGTTAGAAGCATGCTACATGTCTCTTTATGTGTGAAGGTCTATTTTAGAAAAGATGGGCTGATCAGTAGGACAACCCACACTTTATCTAACATGAGGCTGATTTCTAGTAAGACAACAACCCAAAGAACACTTCAAACTTTGGGTTTGACACTGGTCTCCTTATGTTCTAATGCAACACATCAACATAGTAAAAAACTCAATTTCCCAATGATGTTAACTAAAAAACAACAAAAACAATAATGTAAATGAAAATAAACAGTAAGGAGAATGAACTGTGCCCAAAAGAAAGACATGAAGAAACAGCCCAAAGAAAAGTTTGAGATATGTAATGATTTAAATTACATGTTATTTAATAAGCCATAAGGCGTAGGATTCCACAGGAAATATGAAATCCACCTTAAGGATCTGTAAGGTTATTTAAACCAGAAGATTGGACCTTTTTAATGCAGGGATTAGATAACAGCTTCGTATTCACTCAGAGACAACAAAAAAGAGAGTCAAGTTTAAAAGTTAAGAATTTTATTACTAACAAATTAAACTAGACTGACTTTAAGCACTAAATGTATGGTGTAACTAAAGTGGATGAGACGGTGAATGGGATGACGTGTGATGTTTTCAGAACCAGCAAATCCGAAGCTGCGATTAGTTCTGATGGGAACTGAAGGTGATGTCTTCGCGTTAAGCTTTGATTAGGAGATTCATAAACACATTCAACGCCATTTTTGTCGGTCTATATACCCTGAGCGGAAGTCCCCATCTAGATCAGGAGGTGTAAAGGTCCAGCCTGACCTTATGGAGCAGGAGCCGTTAGAAACAGCCACGGCAGCCGACCACCCGTCTTGAGATACTTCCGGGTCACAGCAATTTTATTGGCGTCTGGTGAGACCCGAGCCTGGGTCTTGATGGTTCAGCTTTTATTCTGAAAGGAACTGTTGCAGAAGTTTGAACAGCAACAAATTTTCCAGCTTGTCGTCGGTTCTTTCGGTTAAAGAGGAGAGTTACGGATTGGCCACTCTGACAACTTCTCTGGAATGCTTTGAACTGGCGTTAGAGATGACGTGGGCATAGTTTTATACTTCGGATGTTATGGTTTATGGTCGAATGAAAAGTTGACAGGTTTTACCAAACACCATCAAAACCACACCTCCGTCAGATCTGTCAGATTCTGATTGGATCAGTGAAAGTAATGTGTCATGTCTTTTAACGCTACGTGAAATCAGTCCTGTTGGAACATTTAAAGTCATAGTACCTTTATATTCTATAGGATTATAATAAAGTAATTAATATTTTGATTTAACAGATCGGTCACATCTTATTTATTGACTAACACTTGATTGGATTAGCTTTATTAAAATAGAGTTATTTTATTAATTAAAAGAAAAGAGTCCATTCTTCATTCTTCTGTTGAGCTGAAAATAAGCAGGTTAGAAGGAATGCATGAGACCTTGAGACCATATCTCATGCAGACTAGTCCTGTGCAGAGGAGGGGAAAAACAGTCATTTCATTCTGTTGCATATAGATTAAATACTTTTTTGTTTACGAATAATAATGATTGTAGATGTATTATTTGTGTGTAGAGCCTATGAAAAGGGAAAGACTATTAATACTGTAGAAGAAACAGAATCTATAGTGTTGCCTCCCGAGGCTGTGCAGCTTTTTGAAGTATTTTGCAGCAACAAAAAGAAGGCTGGGTGATTCAGAAAAGCAATCCGAAACAAAATATACCTGCTTCAGCTAAATCTGAAAAAGGGCAGCAAAGCTGACAAAACACATTCATCATTGTTTTCTCGGGAATTGTTTGGGTGTGGTTTCATGTTCAATAGCTGTCTCGGTTATAAAATAAAAATGTGCACAAAACACCCAAACACAAGATAGCACCTCGGGTTGAACACTCGGACTAGAAACGATCGCCAATAATGTGAAATAATTCTGAAGCTTGTAAGTGAAAGGGTGTTGCCAGCTGTTAAACATGAGACAGCTGCACAATACAAAATTGGTCTTTCATGGTTTCTTAGTGACATTAGTGGCAGCAGCATGTGGCGGGAATGCAGGGATGAAATGTAATTTCTAGTCGTTATAATAGAGAAGGCTGCAGGAAACTCCTTTTGTTGGATATGACTTTAGCTGGAGTTTTAGGTAGAAATATGATGAACGTGTTGTTGTGTGTGAGGAATGTTCTGGGAGGTAAAACGGGTATCCAGAGCTGAGTTGCTTTGTTCTAGACTTTTCTTTGATCAGTTACAAAGGGACAATTACACCTCAAGAGAAAACAATCTGAAAATCAATGACTTATGCAGGACTTTTGCATTTTCTTCTTGTTTTACTTATTAGTTAGCATGAATTGTTTCAGTTTCATGGGCTGAGATAAAATAAGAGCTAATGCGTTTCAGAACATTTTCTCTTGATGAACAAAGATAAAAACAATAACTGTTGAGTTGTTCTTCAGCTTGTTCTCTTTTTCGTGGTTTTACGTGCATGCACATGTGTTTCAATGGTATTCAGTGAAAAGCAGAAATACTACTGATGTAAAGGCTGAGATCAATTTTAAATGTCTTTACAAATGAAACACATTTTTTTTATTATTCAATCAAATCAGGTTTGCTTTTAAAAGCTTCTTCTGAGGACAGAGGCCAATTATTAACAAATGTCACTTTTCTGCTTTAACCTTCAGCTTTGGCTGCTAATCCAAACTAAAAATGTTATAAGTCTGATTGTTAGCAGAACAGTATGAGAGTCTGGGGTTGTTTTGATGCAGTGTTACAGCCACCACCTGTATGTCTCCTGATTCAGCACCACTGACAGCTCCCCCTCCTGGAGGCACACTGTGCAGATCAGCACCTGGGACAATACTTCAGGTCTTTTGTCTTCGCATCGCAGCTGATGAGCCTCCCTTTAAAAGGCAAACCAGCTGGCTTGTGGCTGTGAGGGAGAGAATCGAAAAGCCTGTGACCTGTACTGTAAACCCTTTACTTACCCTAGCTTGCTACCCTTGTAGTTTGTTCCTAGGAAATAGTGTGTGTTGTGTGCTTTTGAGAAGTTGTATTCAGGCCTTCCACTAAGGTTATGCAAACTGAAGTTACATTTTATGTTTTAATAACTTAGCTCCTGTCCCAAAAGAGTTGTTTTTTAGTTCTATTCACAGAGACTCCTAGAGGTGTACAGATATTTATTTGTTCTTACGTTGACGTAAAAATATCACAAAGAAAGCCTGTTTGTTAATTGTTCCGTTTTGGTTTTATGGTCTGCAAACAAACCATTTGTTGTAGTCACCACCATACGCTCGTCCTTATGTTACATCCTCCCTCGTACTCCTACCTGAGCCATCTGGGGGTGTAACATGCAGGAAATTAGGAGACTTGTGCTGAAAAAGGATCCTTGATGAAGTACGGCCCTCACACGGTTTTCAATGCCACGCCATGCCCTTTGGGCAGCACTCGTTTGAGGTCAATTACACCCTGTAAAATACTAATGACCCCAAACAAACTTCCTGAATGTGTCAGCAACATTTAAAGGACGAGCAGTCAGCCAGAGTTGGCAGACTGCAATGGAGTGTCTGGCACTACGATGTTGCATTAGCAGCTTGAGCGTATGAGGAAGACTCAAATCAAACCATCCCCAGGAAGCACAGGTGGAATCCCATCCGATTACCTTTAGGAATTGATGAGAGTTGTTGCAGAAAGTGGAGGCCACGTGAATAAAAACAAAAACACTCATCATTGTCATCAGCGTTTTGATTTTTAACTCCTGCAATTTCTGCATGTCCTGCTCATTAGCTGTGTTTACAATTCAGACTAAGACCACATGTTTCCATGAAATGTGAGTGTTTGTGTGCACAATCAGCTTCTCCAGCCTCTACTGTAGTAAAAGCATGAACTAATACTTAGAGTCCTGTAAGCTACTGCAGCACCCAGGGACTGTACTAATAACTATGCCAATGGGTTTGACTATAAAATAAATGACAAATAAAAATCTCAGACAGATAAGTAAAGACTAACAATAGCGACAGAAGCTAATAGGATCCCAACAAAACTGGAACATCATTTATAAAACTTTGCATAGAATCCACACTAAAACCTTACTTTAGCTCACAAAAGAACTTTGCCTTCACGAATACATTTTCCGACCTATAAAACCCTGCTTAACCCACCCACCGCTCCACCCTTCCCACCCCACTGCACACAAGGCCTGCTTTATAAATCACACCTGTCTTACAAATGTGCTCACGAGTTTTGAGATACTTTCCTGCCTCCTGAACACCCACTTTCTGCCATCAATGTTCAATGCAAAGCACTTTATAAACACTCTGCACAAAAATAAGCTGGCTGATTTGTGGCATTTTACCGGTAACCATGGTAATCAAGGCTTAAATTGCAAGCAACATAGAAACATGGAAGTAACCTTCGGAGAGCACCTTGTTGTTGCAGCGGTGAAATATAGTGTGATCACAGCTGACATGAAAAAAATAAACATGAAAAGCAAATTGTCAGATGGAGGCAACGAGGAAATTGGTAATAATCATTGCTGGCATCCAAAATAGCTGCATTTTGGTGCATTTAGGTTCAGAGGTTGTACAATATTCCAGATCAACTTATAACATTAAATGAAATTGTTTAATTTAATGCAAAGAAGCTTTAGGCAGGAATTTACCTATTGATCACATGACATTACTCCATTTACGGGACCGCCCCCTTTGCCACGATGGAAGACTGGAGGATAAAGCAGCTTCAGACAACAGGATTTGAAGTCTCATTTTCAACACTGACTCTGCACTGCAATGCTGGTGTTTTATCTTCACAAATAACAAAAGCCTGGAGGAGTTCTGCTGTGTGGTGGAGTTGTTAATGCTAATGGTTAGCTTCTAATAGCAAAGACTTTCTCTGCTGTTTCCTGGACACTAAACCAACAACAGCCAACCCTATCATGAGTCTAGATGGGTGAGTGCATGAATGTTAAGTGACAGTGTGACGTAGCTCTGTCAGGAATTTCTAATCCTAGAGTTTCACCATCTGTTTTCTATCAGAAGCTAACATAGGAGATAGATGTAGGAGACTATTTTTTATGTTCAGCCTGCATGAGAACCTCAGAGTGACCAATAAATAACCTAAGTAAAAAATTGTTTCCCAATGAAAGACCTCCAACATCACTGAAAAACTAAAAATGAGACCATTCTCCTTTCGGAAATAAGCATGATGTGTTCGTGTGAACGATGCTTCAAAATAAAATGCTGACATTATTTGCAGAGAACTGGAAAATACTGTAGACTAATCCAGATGAGCTCATTTATTTATCAGTCCACAGTACGGCCATAAATAAGAGACTATTTAGTGTTGAAGCTACATTAGTGTCTCCGGACGAAGGAGCACAGCTAAAACGACTAGACTAAACCAGAGGGCTGCCATCTTATCTACTGAAAGCCATTTTTACTGTCTCACCTACAGAATAGAGAGAGAGAGTGTGTGTGTGTGTGTGTGTGTGTGTGTGTGTGTGTGTGTGCGCGCGCGTGTGCGTGTGTGCGTGTGCGTGTGTGTATTTTCTTATTTCCTTTTGACTTGTGTTGCCTTTTTTTAGACACGAGCATTACGATCATTCAGCTGTGAAAGAGCTCCATAATAAGCCCTTAAGACAACACAAGAAGGATCTTCACTTTATTTCCATAATAATCAAAGGTAGGTTATCATGCACGTCAGCTCTCTTAAAGGTTAATAAAGAGAACCGGTGTTCGACAACTTCAAAGTGATGGTAAGTAACGTTCCATTTCAAAGCTGCAACACTTTCATTCTTGCTCAGTAATTTATCCTCCATCGTATTCTTCTTTTATACATATATGTTTAAGTCTGTCTCCAGGCTAAAGAGGACGGTGCAACTTTAATAGATTTTAGCTGGTAGTTTCATCTGAAACTGCTCTTTACTGCATCTTTTTTCTCCAACCTGCTAAAACTTTTCTCATCATCAGAAGTTCTTTAATTGTACTGAAATTGTAAGAGGCGGTTTTAGGAGTTGGTGAGAACGTTAACCTAGAATGAAATGGATTAAAATTTCTGACTGATTTAATCTAAGACACGCATCACAGCACAGCATTAAACGCCTTTAAGGAGTCAAGAGGCTGAGCTGGATGACAGGGTCAATAGTTTAAAAAAGAGGAACGGCTGAAGCATTGACAAGTGCGCTCTGCTGTCAGATATTAAAATAAACATCATTTAAATTTGAACTGTGCATATCTGATAAGCTAATTGCCTTCAAACTGGTAATAAACCCATAAACAAATGTTTTTGTTACAACATGTTGAATTTGAACTGGAAAAACTTCTGTATTGCAGCATTAAATGATGTCACCATATTGAAGACTGATAATTATAATTTCGTATTTTTACATCACATCATATGAGTAGACATAACTATTCTGTACAAACTGGAAAAAAAGATGATCAAAGACTCCAGTAATCCACTGGTTTCCAAAATTGGGGTTAAGACCCCAACTTGGGTTAAGAAAAACCAAGCTGGGGTCAACTAATCCAAATTTAAAAGGAACATTTGAGTAAATGGAGAAAAATATGAGGATCCACATGAAATATAAAATGTTTCTCAAGCTGACATAAACTGGTATGTTAGTGATGTTTGAGTTCTTTGGTCTTTAAGTAGCTGGTGGAGGTGGCCGGGGAGAGGACGGTCTGGAGCTCCCTAGTTGGGATGCTGCCCCCGCGATCCGGACCTGGATAAGCGGAGGAAGACGACAACGACGACAGCCTTTAAGTAAAGTAGTAGAAAGAATAGATGGATGTTTGAACTAACTAGTCTTCATGAAACACTGACTGGTGGTAACCCAACAGAGAATTATGTCCAATAATATTTCAAACATAGAAATGGAATAAAACAGACAGGAGACACTCCACCACATGAGTCTATACTGATCCAAAAGACACGACTGAGAGCTAAACAGTAAGATGTTTACTAAATAGTCTCGAGATGTAATCTGACCCTGAACAAATTCATGAAACCCAAGGCCAGCTCTGGTAAATCAGCCCCAGTGCAGAAGTGAGTCTTGTCCATCTTTCACAGTAGCTCCAATGTTCTTTTCTTTGTATGTTGAATATTTGATGTTATTTACCAAAAACCTCCCATTTTCTCTAATCTATTTTACAAGAAGCTACTGTGCAAAGATCTATCTTGGACGTCCTACAGACTGGTCTGGACCGACAGACTCAATATGGACATGATCTGGGGCGACGGTGGCACAGGAGTTAAGTGCTCGCCCCGTAATCGGAAGGTTGCTGGTTCGAGTACCGCTCAGTCTGTCTCTGTCGTTGTGTCCTTGGGCAAGACACTTAACCCACGTTGCCTGCTGGTGGTGGTCGGAGGGACTGGTGGCGCCAGTGCTCGGCAGCCTCGCCTCTGTCAGTGTGCCCCAGGGCAGCTGTGGCTACATCGTAGCTCATCCCCACCAGTGTGTGAATGTGTGTGTGAATGGGTGAATGACTGATTGTGTTGTAAAGCGCCTTGAGGGGGATTCTAGGACTCTAGAAGGCGCTATATCAAATACAGGCCATTTACCATTTACCATGATCTGCACGTCCATGCAACGTTGACTGTTTGCTGGGAAAGTTGATGTTTCTTGATTTTGGAGTTCACGGCTGCTTGTTTATAACCGGTTCTGAGTTCCTTGGACACCATTCATAATATATTTCCCTTCTAATTTTGTCTTCTTATGTGAACATCCAGGGAGCTTTAGAGGAGCATCAAGCTGTCTGGAGATGGTCTTCTAGCCGTTACCTTTAATGTTCTGGTCAATAAACGTCTCCTTAACCTTCTAGGATTCATGTTCAGAGTGGTACACACCCTGGTACCAAACAGCTCATCCTTTAAAAAGGCAGAGTTATTTATTACTACTGATGATTATGTTGGTCGGTATTGAGGTATGTTAGGTACCGTTTCATGTCTGGGTAAAAACAGCAGGGCCAGATGACCTAAAACAAAGTCAACATGCATAACAATTAATAATAATAATAATAATCAAACTTATATAGCGCTTGTTTAGGACACTCAAAGACGCTTCCATGCACTCTCGCATTCACACACTGCCAGTGATGGTAAGCTACATTGTAGCCACAGCCCCCTGGGGTGGTCTGACAGAGAAGAGGCTGCCATTTGGCGCTGTCGGCCCCTCTGACCACCACCAACACAGGCAAGTTGGGTGAAGTGTCTTGCCCAAGGACACAACAGTAGAATACCTCTGGTGGGAGCTGGAATCGAACCCATGACCCTCCGATCATGAGGCAACCCGCTCTACCACCTGAGCTACTGCTACTAGCTTAATTCTTATTAGGAGCTCATTTCTGTTCAACTTCTGTACAATCAGAAAATAATGGCTTTAGTTAGGTCCTCTTTATAAACACTTAACTGTGTTCATACACAATAAAATACCATAAAACCCGTCTTGTTCACAGTTAAACAGCCACATTAGGACTGGTGCTGCAGAGAGGATCAGGATGAAAATAAAGAAGTTAGCAATATTTCTGCTTCCTCAGCAAAAATGTAACCAAGACTCAAGTAGGTGGCAGACTTAATCATTTTAAATCAACACTGGATCATTTCATCTGAGTTTCTTGTCATGAAGGAGCTCTGCTGTTTACTCTGGACGTGCTACAAATAAGACAACCTGTGTAAAGGTCTGAGACGGTAACAGTTTCATTAAAACGTGTTGAAGCTGAAAGGGATTCCTGTGAAGCACTAAAATACACCGCATGTTGTGACCTGTTCATCTTGGCCAAGGGAAGGGGATAAACAGCTCTGCTTGGGTTTGATGTTGGCCCACGGTTCACGTGGTTCCAACAGAACCACAGCAATCATGATCAACACTCCACTTTCAGGTTGATTGAGGTACAAGAAGCAATCTACTGAAAGGTCAAAGTTTATGAGAGGATCAAGCAAATGGGAGAACTTGGCACTGACAGTAAGGATAGCTGGTGACGGGGTGAAGACAAGTGTAAAAAGAGTGTCTGAGCAGCCAGCTAAACAGTGACACAAACCCGGCAGAGCTACTGAGAAACAAATTCTCGGAGCGAGATGTGAAGATGAAGGGAGACCACAAGGAACAGGAACTCACGGATGCAGCTAGGCTGGACGCCGGTCCAGGTGAGGTCTGGCAGACACAGCCTGGTGGTGGACCCTTGCAGTATGTGTCCCTGTTGGCACTGGAAGTCTATTCTGCTGCCCACCTGCCCACAAACAGACAACACACAAAGTGGAAAGAATCAATACACTGATGCAAATGCCAATAAGCATCCAGCAATGAATCTAAAAAGCTTAGATTGAATATTGTATGCAAACGTTTTTTTTTCCTTTTAGAATGAACATTGTGTGTGTGTGTGTGTGTGTGTGTGTGTGTGTGTGTGTGTGTGTGTGTGTGTGTGTGTGTGTGCTTGTGCGTGTGTGCATGCGTGTGCGTGTGTGTGTGTGCATGCGTGTGTGTGTGTGTGTGTGCATGTGCGTGCGTGCGTGCGTGTGTGTGTGTGTGTGTGTGTGTGTGTGTGTGTGTGTGTGTGTGTGTGTGTGTGTGTGTGTGTGCTTGTGCGTGTGTGCATGCGTGTGCGTGTGTGTGTGTGCATGCGTGTGTGTGTGTGTGTGTGTGTGTGTGTGTGCATGTGCGTGCGTGTGTGTGTGTGTGTGTGCATGCGTGTGTGTGTGTGTGTGTGCATGTGCATGCGTGTGTGTGTGTGTGTGTGCATGTGCGTGCGTGCGTGCGTGTGTGTGTGTGTGTGTGTGTGTGTGTGTGTGTGTGTGTGTGTGTGTGTGTGCTTGTGCGTGTGTGCATGCGTGTGCGTGTGTGTGTGTGCATGCGTGTGTGTGTGTGTGTGTGCATGTGCGTGCGTGCGTGCGTGCGTGTGTGTGTGTGTGTGTGTGTGTGTGTGTGTGTGTGTGTGTGTGTGATGGCAGACAGAGAATATTTCAAAAGGCAGTTTTTCATGTTTGCCTTTTAAACTGCTGCACACACATTAAATGTCATGGGAGAAGATGTACAAAGCTGGACCATTACATTTGTTTTCAGTTTAAATGATTATTCCAGCTGAGCCTATAAAAACAAGGCAGACTGAATTTTCTCATTTAATGGTGTCAAAATGTCTAGTTTGTCAAATATGCAGAAACAGGAAGGTCAGAGCACTTCACATTAGAGACTGTCATTAGAGAACTGTTTGCACCTTATTTGTGAAACTTAATAAATAAATAAAACCTACTGTACTTTACTGTCACCTTGGTGTTAACCGTTAAACCCTGACACTGCGCATTGCCACAGGCACAATCCTTTACACAGAAAGTCAATGCAGAGAAATCCAGCTGGTTTTTGTGTCTGTGATCACTTGGGGAGGATGTGCACACACTTAACTAAAAATCCTTACATCCACATAGCATCACTGAAAGGAGGAAATTACCATTCGACCAAGAAATCAATTGGAAGACTCCCATTTGAGAGAGGGCTACATACAGTCGACACAGCATGGCAATGAGCTTTATTCTCATCCAGTGTCCGCTTTTCAGGAAAATGCCAATATCTCTCAAGGACCAAGGTGTGTTGTACTCAATGAGTACATGTTAATTCATTTTCCAGTTACAGTCTAGTAAGTTAGTACTAAATATTTTCCTCTTGTATAACAATGTCAAGAGCTGGACACAAATGTGCACCTGTCTTTGGGATTAAAGCAACATCTGGAAAGATTTTATCAGATATGACACAGCTGACATTTGCAAATGGACCTTCACCTTAAGTGTTTCACATTCGCATACCCACATCAACGTTGGCAGAGCTCTGAAGCAGGCTGCTTGCCCTCCACCAGGAGCGACTGGGAGTTCAGTGTCCTGCAGAAGGATGCTCTGACATGTGGGTGGGTCTGCAGATTTAACAGCCAAGTGCTGCAGCCTTAAAACGACTCATGCTCAAGTGGTAAAGACATAGCCTACTCACTCTACATTCAGCCTAAGGAATCTCCCAGTGACTGGAAATTCATTGATGCTAATTTCGTATTTTTTCCTGAGAAGCTAAATTTTCTCGAACATGTTCGCTTTACCTTAAAGCCTGTAGTGTAATTCATG
The DNA here is from genome assembly GCF_043380555.1 of Nothobranchius furzeri. NCBI lineage: Eukaryota > Metazoa > Chordata > Actinopteri > Cyprinodontiformes > Nothobranchiidae > Nothobranchius > Nothobranchius furzeri. Next base: position 46,165,171 of record NC_091745.1, read on the forward strand.
AAGCCATGGTCAGGTGCTCCTGGATTTTCACATGTGGTTCTCGTAGGCTCTGAAACAAGAAACGCTTTGTGTCGGTTAGGTGCTGCAGCAGAGTAAAAATGAGAATGGTAAAGAGGGAGAAAAAAAATCACTGATAAAGGAAAAGCCATTTCTCTCAGGAGTATCATGTACCAGCAGACACTCGCTGAAGCGGCACGCTAATGTGAGCAGAATTATCTTCCACTATGAATTTCTTGGTGCAGAATTATTTTCCAGCAATTATCTGAAGCCGGTAAAACGTGTCTTCAGCATTAAGGGCTATAAGGATAGCTTTAGCTGAATGTAAACGGTAAAACATTATGACCACCAGTTGAAAATAACTCTTGACAAGTTGGAGAAGGAGAGTCTGTGGGAGTGCTGGTGAGTGTTGTACTGGGAGAGCTTCTGATTTGCACTGATTGAATCAGATTGTCACGTTCTGCCCCTGCCTTCCTGACTGTGTCTCTCTCCTGCCCTGATTAGCCCTTATTGTTCTCACCTGCCCCTCGTTAACCTGCCCATGTGTTCCTGATTTCCCTGTATATTTATACCTCCCTCCTGTGCCAGTCTTTGTCAGATTGTTGTTGTTTGTAGTCATCGTTGTTCTGTTCTTGTCATTCCCATTCCACCATTAAAACCAGTTTTATTTTTCATCCGTGCCTGCTCTCCTGCCTCCTGAACTCTCCACCACACATGGTCCATCTCCTCTCCACATCTTCAACATGACAGAATGATCTGACCAACCTGGACCTGTGGTGAGCTTAACATCTGTTTCTGGAGGATTATTTTTTCTTTTTTTCCCTTTCAGCTGAGGGAGATTCTGACTCGAGGGGTTTTTCAGCGCATCCTACCTGTTTCCGGGGTGGTCGGACCCATTGAGGGGGTTTCAGCGCTTCCTGTTTGTTCCCGGGGTGGTCAAACCCATTCTCCTCTCCTGCTGTTCTGCCCCGTCCTGTTTTTTCATGGAAGCTGCTTTTCCTGGAGTTTTTGATGGAGGTAAAACCCCCAACGCATGCCAACATTCTCCGGGGTGGTAGGGCTGGTCTTCCTGCTCCGTGTCGGCTTCCCTTCACCCAAGCCTCCGCCTGTTGGATCCAGTCGAGTCATGGTGTGCACCTGCTCAGGACTGTTTGCCGAGTACCTGCTACCGCTCCTGGTTTCCTCGTGTCGCTCCTGCTGTTTTGTCCCACTTCCTGGTCCACGCCTGCAGGGTCTATGCCTGCAGGCCCTTCATGCTGCAGTCTCTGCTGGGTCCCACGCCTGCTGCTGCAGTCTCTGCTGGGTCCCACGCCTGCTGCTGCAGGTCTCTGCTGGGTCCCACGCCTGCTGCTGCAGGTCTCTGCTGGGTCCCACGCCTGCTCGTGCAGTCTCTATTGGGTCCCACGCCCGGCTGCTGCAGTTTAAGTGTTCCTGTGTCCCCGAGTCAAGTGTGTTCCTGTGTCCCCGAGTCAAGTGTGTTCCTGTGTCCCCGAGTCAAGTGTGTTCTGGTTTCCCCCGAGTCAAGTGTGTTCTGGTTCCTCCCCCCCGAGGCAAGTGTGTTCTGGTCCCCCCCCCCCCCCCCCCCCGAGTCAAGTGTGTTCTGGATTCCCCCCCCCCCCCCCCCCCCGAGTCAAGTGTGTTCTGGTCCCCCCCCCCCCCCCCCGAGTCAAGTGTGTTCTGGTTCCCCCCCCCCCCCCCCCCCCCGAGTCAAGTGTGTTCTGGTTTCCCCCCCGAGTCAAGTGTGTTCTGGTTTCCCCCCCGAGTCAAGTGTGTTCTGGTTTCCCCCGAGTCAAGTGTGTTCCTGTGTCCCCGAGTCAAGTGTGTTCTGGTTTCCCCCCGAGTCAAGTGTGTTCTGGTTTCCCCCCGAGTCAAGTGTATTCTGGTTCCCCCCCCCCCCCCCCCCCCGAGTCAAGTGTGTTCTGGTTCCCCCCCCCCCCCCCCCGAGTCAAGTGTGTTCTGGTTTCGCCCCCGAGTCAAGTGTGTTCTGGTTTCCCCCGAGTCAAGTGTGTTCCTGTGTCCCCGAGTCAAGTGTGTTCTGTGTCCCCGAGTCAAGTGTGTTCTGGTTCCCCCCCCCCCCCCGAGTCAAGTGTGTTCTGGTTTCCCCCCGAGTCAAGTGTGTTCTGGTTTCCCCCCGAGTCAAGTGTATTCTGGTTCCCCCCCCCCCCCCCCCCCCGAGTCAAGTGTGTTCTGGTTTCCCCCCCGAGTCAAGTGTGTTCTGGTTTCCCCCCCGAGTCAAGTGTGTTCTGGTTTCCCCCGAGTCAAGTGTGTTCCTGTGTCCCCGAGTCAAGTGTGTTCTGGTTTCCCCCCGAGTCAAGTGTGTTCTGGTTTCCCCCCGAGTCAAGTGTATTCTGGTTCCCCCCCCCCCCCCCCCCCCGAGTCAAGTGTGTTCTGGTTCCCCCCCCCCCCCCCCCCGAGTCAAGTGTGTTCTGGTTTCGCCCCCGAGTCAAGTGTGTTCTGGTTTCCCCCGAGTCAAGTGTGTTCCTGTGTCCCCGAGTCAAGTGTGTTCTGTGTCCCCGAGTCAAGTGTGTTCTGGTTCCCCCCCCCCCCCCGAGTCAAGTGTGTTCTGGTTTCCCCCCCAACCCGAGTCAAGTGTGTTCTGGTCCCCCCCCCCCCCCCCCCCCGAGTCAAGTGTGTTCTGGTTTCCCCCCCGAGTCAAGTGTGTTCTGGTTCCCCCCCCGAGTCAAGTGTGTTCTGGTTTCCCCCGAGTCAAGTGTGTTCCTGTGTTCCCGAGTCAAGTGTGTTCCTGTATCCCCGAGTCAAGTGTGTTCTGGTTTCCCCCCGAGTCAAGTGTGTTCTGGTCCCCCCCCCCCCCCCCCCCGAGTCAAGTGTGTTCTGGTCCCCCCCCCCCCCCCCCCGAGTCAAGTGTGTTCTGGTTTCGCCCCCGAGTCAAGTGTGTTCTGGTTTCCCCCGAGTCAAGTGTGTTCCTGTGTCCCCGAGTCAAGTGTGTTCTGTGTCCCCGAGTCAAGTGTGTTCTGGTTCCCCCCCCCCCCCCCCGAGTCAAGTGTGTTCTGGTTTCCCCCCCAACCCGAGTCAAGTGTGTTCTGGTCCCCCCCCCCCCCCCCCCCCGAGTCAAGTGTGTTCTGGTTTCCCCCCCGAGTCAAGTGTGTTCTGGTTTCCCCCCGAGTCAAGTGTGTTCTGGTCCCCCCCCCCCCCCCCCCCCCCCGAGTCAAGTGTGTTCTGGTTCAACCCCCCCCCACCCCCCCGAGTCAAGTGTGTTCTGGTTTCGCCCCCGAGTCAAGTGTGTTCTGGTTTCCCCCGAGTCAAGTGTGTTCCTGTGTCCCCGAGTCAAGTGTGTTCTGTGTCCCCGAGTCAAGTGTGTTCTGGTTTCCCCCCGAGTCAAGTGTGTTCTGGTTTCCCCCCGAGTCAAGTGTGTTCCTGTGTCCCCGAGTCAAGTGTGTTCTGGTTTCCCCCCGAGTCAAGTGTTTTCTGGTTTCCCCCCGAGTCAAGTGTATTCTGGTCCCCCCCCCCCCCCCCCCAGTCAAGTGTGTTCTGGTTCCTCCCCCCCGAGGCAAGTGTGTTCTGGTCCCCCCCCCCCCCCCCCGAGTCAAGTGTGTTCTGGTTTCCCCCCCCCCCCCCCCCCGAGTCAAGTGTGTTCTGGTTTCCCCCCCGAGTCAAGTGTGTTCTGGTTTCCCCCCCGAGTCAAGTGTGTTCTGGTTTCCCCCGAGTCAAGTGTGTTCCTGTGTCCCCGAGTCAAGTGTGTTCCGGTTTCCCCCCGAGTCAAGTGTATTCTGGTTCTCCCCCCCCCCCCCCCCCCCCCGAGTCAAGTGTGTTCTGGTTCCCCCCCCCCCCCCCCCCCCCCCGAGTCAAGTGTGTTCTGGTTTCGCCCCCGAGTCAAGTGTGTTCTGGTTTCCCCCCCAACCCGAGTCAAGTGTGTTCTGGTCCCCCCCCCCCCCCCCCCCCCCGAGTCAAGTGTGTTCTGGTTTCCCCCCCGAGTCAAGTGTGTTCTGGTTTCCCCCCCGAGTCAAGTGTGTTCTGGTTTCCCCCGAGTCAAGTGTGTTCCTGTGTTCCCGAGTCAAGTGTGTTCCTGTATTCCCGAGTCAAGTGTGTTCTGGTTTCCCCCCGAGTCAAGTGTGTTCTGGTCCCCCCCCCCCCCGAGTCAAGTGTGTTCTGGTTCCCCCCCCCCCGAGTCAAGTGTGTTCTGGTTTCGCCCCCGAGTCAAGTGTGTTCTGGTTTCCCCCGAGTCAAGTGTGTTCCTGTGTCCCCGAGTCAAGTGTGTTCTGTGTCCCCGAGTCAAGTGTGTTCTGGTTCCCCCCCCCCCCCGAGTCAAGTGTGTTCTGGTTTCCCCCCCAACCCGAGTCAAGTGTGTTCTGGTTTCCCCCCCGAGTCAAGTGTGTTCTGGTTTCCCCCCGAGTCAAGTGTGTTCTGGTCCCACCCCCCCCCCACCCCCCCCGCCCGAGTCAAGTGTGTTCTGGTTCCCCCCCCCCCCCCCGAGTCAAGTGTGTTCTGGTTTCGCCCCCGAGTCAAGTGTGTTCTGGTTTCCCCCGAGTCAAGTGTGTTCCTGTGTCCCCGAGTCAAGTGTGTTCTGTGTCCCCGAGTCAAGTGTGTTCTGGTTTCCCCCCGAGTCAAGTGTGTTCCTGTGTCCCCGAGTCAAGTGTGTTCTGGTTTCCCCCCGAGTCAAGTGTGTTCTGGTTTCCCCCCGAGTCAAGTGTATTCTGGTCCCCCCCCCCCCCCCCCCCCCCCGAGTCAAGTGTGTCCTGGTTCCCCCCCGAGTCAAGTGTGTTCTGGTTTCCCCCCAGAGTCAAGTGTGTTCTGGTTCCCCCCCCGAGTCAAGTGTGTCCTGTCCCAGTCGAGTCAAGTGTTTCCTGTCCTGTCAAGTCTCCCAAGTCCAGTGTTCCAAGTTCTCCGAGTCCCCTGTGTTATGTGGCCTTGTGGGTGTCTGGCATCTGCCCCTTACGGGGGGGGTACTGTCACGTTCTGCCCCTGCCTTCCTGACCGTGTCTCTCTCCTGCCCTGATTAGCCCTTATTGTTGTCACCTGCCCCTCGTTAACCTGCCCATGTGTTCCTGATTTCCCTGTATATTTATACCTCCCTCCTTATGCCAGTCTTTGTCAGATCATTGTTTGTAGTCATCGTTGTTCTGTTCCTGTCGTTCCCATTCCACCATTAAAACCAGTTTTATTTTTCATCCGTTCCTGCTCTCCTGCCTCCTGAACTCTCCACCACACATGGTCCATCTCCACTCCACATCCTCAACATGACACAGATCTCATCAGATTGGTATTAGAAGAGTCAGAGGACCAGGGAATCACCTCTGAGTCGATCTTGCCTACCTTGACACTCAGCTTTAAGGGGTCGGTTTGGGGGGTTAAACCACCAAATGGTTTCCAAGCGCGGCCACAGCTGCGGCTCACCGCTCCCCACGGGAATGCATCAAATGCGGAGAAAATTTTCAACAGTGTGTGATGATTAATGGGACTTGATCACTTTCTATATCTGTACTCAAAATGTCTCCATGTAGTAAACCATTATAATTCACAAGTGAACAAAACTTATCTAAAGCTTACCTATACATCGAGGCTGGGATCCACTCCAAGAGCCATCTTCCTGGCACATGCGTGTTGATGATCCAACCAGCATGTAGGGGGCACTGCAGCTAAATGTCACCTCTGACTTAAAGATGAAACTGCGTCCGTCACGCTTTCCTCTGCCAGGAACGCCAGGATCTCCACAGAACTTGGCTGCAGAAGAAAAAATACAAAATAGGTCAAACACAGTTCAAAACAGGTCAAAGGCCAAACACCATTGTTGCACTACTAACCACCACTACATTGAGCCAGCTCAGTTTAAAAAAGCCTTATTAGTCTTTTTCACCCTTATGGCATCTGCACATGGTTGACTGAAATAAAAAGAATCAGATTTAGACATCAGAAGCTGTGTGGCGTTCTGTCTGAAGTGTGCATGATCAGGCCATGAAGCATCTGATGATTCAGCGTGCCAAATTTATAAAATATGAAGTACCTTTATTACCATTCATTCTTTTGTAAGAGATGTTTGGTTTGTATTACAAATACATGAAAACTATACATCAATGTTCATGTGTGGCATGCGAATCATGAGGTCAAAGGAACTGCCTGAAGAGCTCAGAGACAAAATTGTGGCAAGGCACAGATCTGGCCAAGGTTACAAAAAGACCTCTGCTGCACTTAAGGTTCCTTAGAGCACAGTGGCCTCCATAATACTTAAATGGATGATGTTTGGGACCATCAGAGTCCTTCCTAGAGCAGGCCGTCCGGCCCAACTGAGCTACCGAGGCAGAAGAGCCTTGGTGAGAGAGGAAATAACCCAAAGATCACTGTGGCTGACTGAGCTCCAGAGGTGGAGATAGGAGAAAGTTGTAGAAAGTCAACCATCACCCATCCAAAGCCTCTCCTCAGTGCAAGACACATGAAAACCCATGTGGAGTTTGCTAAGATGCCTGAAGGACGCCAAGATGGTGAGAAATAAGATTATCTGGTCTGATGAGGCTAAGGTAAAACTTTTGGGCCTTAATTCTAAGCAGTATGTGTGGAAAAAAACCACATTACTGCTCATTACTTGTCCAATACAGTCCCCACAGTAAAGCATGGCGGTGGCAGCATTGTGCTGTGGGGGTGTTTTTCAGCTGCAGGGACAGGATGATTGGTTGCAATTGAGGGAACGATGAATGCAGTCAAGTACAGGGATATCCTGGACAAGAACCTTCTCCAGAGTGCGCAGGATCTCAGACTGGGCCTAAGGTTTACTTTCCAACATGACCATGACCCTAAACACACAGCTAAATTATGGAGGAGTGGCTTCAGGGCCACTCTGTCACTGTTCTTGAATGGCCCAGCCAGAGTCCTGACTTAAACCCATTTTAGCATCTCTGGAGAGACCTAAAAGGGGCTGCCCACCAATGTTCACCATCAAACCGGACAGAACTGGAGACAATCTTCAAAAAAGAAAAATGGCAAAGGATCCTTAAATCCAGATGTGAGAAACTTGTTGCATGTTTACAGAGAAGACTCATGGCTTATAGCCGTATGAGCTCAAAGGTGCTTCTACTAAATACTGAGCAAAGGGTCTGAATACTGTAGCGTCATGAATAGCCTCATATTTGTGACCCAAAGGTGACACTTTCCCAGCTGGATCAAGCTGGGTCGAGCTGTAACTTTGTCCCACAGATTACCCATCAGGAGACATGATGTCTGCTAAACATCATCTTTATCTGCTGCTGTTCCGTCCCAAGAAGAAGGACACTTCAAGATTTTAAAATAATAATTTTAAATAATAATTTTAATAAATCTTTGACTGTTTATTAAGAGGTTTGTTACAATCATCATAAAATAATCATCATGTTCAGTATGAATGTATTTCATTATTGAAATGACTTATTATGCTTTGGGTAATAATAATTATTATTTATGATAATCAGTAATGAGTAGTCAGTAAACCAGAAGGTTATTTGCACATGTACACCTCATGCAGAGGGCTGTATCCATGTCATGTTGTGATGGTGGAGATGATGGACCATGTGTGGTGGAGGGTTCCAGGAGGCAGAAGAGCAGGTTCTCTGCCCCCAAGGGGCGGATACCAGACGCCCACAAGGCCACACACCACAGGAGACCGGGAACACTTGACTTGACTCGGGACAGGGACTTGACTTGGCGCAGGAACACTCGACTTGACGCAGGAACACTCGACTTGACTTGACGCAGGAGCACTCGACTTGACTTGATGCAGGAGCACTCGACTTGACGCAGGAACACTCGACTTGACGCAGGAACACTCGACTTGACGACGCAGGAACACTCGACTTGACGACGCAGGAACACTCGACTTGACTTGGCAGGAACACTCGACTTGACTTGGCAGGAACACTCGACTTGACTTAACAGGAACACTCGACTTGACTTGACCGGAACACTCGACTTGACTTGACAGGAACACTCGACTTGACAGGAACACTCGACTTGACAGGAACACTCGACTTGACAGGAACACTCGACTTGACAGGAACACTTGACTTGACAGGAACACTTGACAGGAACACTTGACTTGACAGGAACACTTGACTTGACAGGAGGACAAACCGCAGCAGCCGGGACAGGACCCTGTGGTAACTGCAGCAGCAGGCGTGGAACCCAGCAGGAACTGCAGCAGTAGGCGTGGGAACCAGCAGGAACTGCAGCAGCAGGTGTGGAACCCAGCAGGAACTGCAGCAGTAGACGTGGGAACCAGCAGGAACTGCAGCAGCAGGCGTGGAACCCAGCAGGAACTGCAGCGTGAAGGACCTGAAGGCACAGACCCCGCAGGCGTGAACCAGGAAGCAAGACGAACAGCAGGAGCGACGCGAGGAAACCATGAGTGGTAGCAGTTACTCGACAACAGTCCAGAGCAGGTGCACACCATGAGTTGACTGGATCCACCGGCAGAGGCTCGGGTGAAGGGAAGCACACATGGAGCGGTAAGACCAGCCCTACCACCCTGGAGAACGTTGGCGTGCGTAGGGGGTTTTACCTCCATCGAAAACTCCAGGAAACGGCGGCTTCCGTGAAAAAACAGGACGGGGCAGAAAGCAGGAGAGGAGAAGGGGTTCGACCACCCCGGGAATGAGTAGGATGCGCCGAAACCCCCTCAATGGTTCGACCACCCCGGAAACAGGTAGGATGTGCCAAACACCTTGAGTCCGAATCTCCTTCCGCTAAAAAGAGAAAAAGTAAAAATAAATCCTCCAGGGAGATGTGTAAGTGCTCACCACAGGTCCAGGTTGGTCAGATCATTCTGTCATGTTGTGATGGTGGAGATGATGGACCATGTGTGGTGGAAGGTTCCAGGAGGCAGAAGAGCAGGCTCGGATAAAATAAAAATGAATTTAATTCCAGAACGGGAACGGCAGGAACAAAACACAATGATGACTTGAAACAACAACAATGATGTGACAAAGGACATAACGAGACGGGAGGTATAAATACACTGGGGAAAATGAGGAACACATGGGCAGGCTAACAAGGGGCAGGTGAAACCAATAGGGACTAATGAGGCAGGAGAGGGACACAGTCAGGAAGGCAGGGGCAGATCATGACAATCCAGGGTAAAGGTAAACCACCTCACAGCTCTTTACTCCATAACATCAAGCTTTCTGACACTGAGAGGGCGTGTTCTGAGGTTTTGTTAAAACCAAATCTCCGCAGCTGAAGTCCAGTTCTTGAACCCCAGAGGACGAGGGTCGGCTGCCCCAGCCTCAGAAAGCATTCTGTCACGCCGATAGAATTGCTCCGAATAGACGCACCTGTTTCCAGCTGACGCAAAACTCCTTCAGAGTTATTGATTTTCAGACACAAATAGTTTCATCAGTCGTGTGACCCACGGAGGCGTCTCAGGACCGACTTGAGACGCACCGTGGTCTCTCTACCAACCTCGTGCCCGGAGGAAGAAATTCTCCACCTGACATCTCGGATCCACGGAGGGTCTCCTGAACTGGGTGAGGTAGACATTGTCCGACAGATGGCGTCTGTATATGCTGTTCTCTAAGAAACATCAGTTAGCTGAAAAAACAATGTATTCACCCAGAACATGCTTCTCTCTCTGAAAGAAACCTTCTGAGATTCATTCACGCATCCAAACCTCACACTCCACTTTAGCTTTTCATTCAGACACAGGTAAAGCTTTTAATAACAAGTTTTAATATCCAGCTGTTACAAACTGTCAGTTACAAATTGTCATTTTTACAAATTGTCATTTCAAATTGTCATTTTTAAAAGTGTTAGTAATAAATTCTTAACTTTTTTAAACCTGACTCTTCTTTGAAATGAAACACAGAATGGTGTATATTTTGGTTATTGAATAAGCAAAGATTCCTTTAAGCTTCTGATTCAATAAATAAACTTTTGCTATTAAATTTAATTATCTTAAATTAAACATGAATCTTTAAAATATAGACCAAGACCGTTAGTGTATGAACTTCTATCGACTGCATTAATATCCCAGATATTTGTGCATAATATAAGTTCATATGCTAATGTCCGATCTTTTCTCAGGATCTAACCAAACTGAAGCAAACAGTGTTAAATCCTAGTATGTAGATGTGCCCACGCTACAATACTTAGGACCATGTCATATATCCGTTTTTCTTTTTTAATAAATCTGCATTAATTTCTAAAATTCTGTATTTTTCCGTCATAACGGTGTACTGTGTGTATGTTAATGAAGAAAATATTTATTTATATGATTTTAGCAAGTGGTTGCAATATTAAAAGAATAAAACATTGGCGGGGATCTGAATACTTTACATACACACTGTAGTTATGTGTTGGAGGTGGTACATCACAAGTTCATAGAAAATGTCTAGAATTGATATTCGTAGCTTGTCAGCCTCCAGTCACTAGGTGGCAGCGATGCTCAAACTAATGAGCAGGCTGTTTGTTGAACCCACATAAAGAAACAGCCTACACAGGTGCATCGTTTTACAGAGCTGAAGGATAAAACGGCAACGGCGCCAGAGCGAGTAGCTGGCAGAATAAGACCAGCAGATACAACAAAGCCATCAAAGCTCTTCAGTTTACCGTGACTTTGTTTGGAAGTGAAAAAAGACCCAAATGGTGTATGGTGAAGAAAGTTCTAGGAGGGGCTGATGTGCCAAAAAAATGTACTTTCTAGTTCAGTACAAGCATTTAACTGAAGTTGACCACAATAATGAATAATGGCTAAATATGTTTACGATGCACACGAGCTTGTTCAGGACAAAAACACAACTAAACCTGGCAAGTTGTTAGCCTCCTTAGCACACTAACTGAAGCAAATATAATCACCCACCCCCATCCCTACCCCAATCCGATGATCACCCTAATGGAATGGGATGCAAAATGAAATAGCTTGGAGTACACCCATGTGCCCAGCACTGGATATCTTCACTAGTGTTTCCATGGTGACCCTAATGATCCATTAGCAGCAACTTTAACACATCAATTGGTTCACTTCTATAGTGTAAACATTAAAAACACAACTGATCTTACAAAAGGAAGTCCCAAACCACTATTAAGCTTCACTGAAAAAAGTTGATGCATGTTGATTTGAACTTCTAGCAGCTGCAAAAGCATTTTCAATAGTTCAGAATAGTCTTTCTCTCAGGTCCAAATTTAACAGCTTATAGTTTTAAAAACCTTTGAGGATTAAATCATTTAAACTGTGCTAACATTACATATGCAGTGGAAAGTCATTTTTAAAATGTGAACAGAAACATTGACACCCTTTTTCAGGATGAATTGATTCATCTAATTATTTCTTGTTTCTAGTAATCGACCTATCTGGTGAGTAGTTACAGGAGGTACGTGACTATTCATCTTGGCAGCAGAGAGGGAACGAGGGAGGTCACGGCTCTCAATTTTAGATCAGAATAATTAGCAAGTGAAATATTCATTCCTCTGACGGGGCCTAAGGGTTAACTCAAGCAGAACCATTCGCTGCCACTGTTGCTCTCTAAGCCTCTTGTATGACATTGCTTTTTTAATGGGACTCCAGCCACAAGCCTCAGCAGATGTGGCCTGATGGATTTTCACTGCTGCTCCTTCAATTTATTGCTTATAGACATCTAATCAAACTGACCAGAATAATTTAGGCAGAATGGGTTTGAGGGTGAGACAAGTAAGCCCTCTCCTCGTCTCCCAAATGCATTTTTCGATCCATCTTCCCACACAATATCCATCCATCAATCCCCTATGACCAGAGTGATCAGTTAAAGCTGCTTGTTAGCTGCGGGTGCTTCAGAGAGGCTCTGTGTATGCATGTAAGAGCCGAGGGGAGGGTGAGAGTCACAGCATTCAGTCACGCAGTCGGAGCGCGGCGGGATCAAGCCAATAATGAGACAGCTGCTTCTCAAGACCTGACATGTGCTGCTGCACGGAGGTCTGCTAACAGAGATAAGTTCTTGCTCTTGCTCTTCTCCTACAAGTCATGAACTAACAGGGGTTTCCTTCAACCAGCCACAGACATAATGGATATCTGGAGAACGAGGAGAATAGGATCCTCTCTGTGAGGTGGAATGGTTAAAATGCCATTAGGTCAAATGAAGTTATCTCAGACAGCAAGGGGTTGAATTCAGAGATATGTGTATTCTCCTTGTGCTGCTCAATTAGAGAAAAGACTAACGTCACTTATTTTGGTCAGCCTTTAAATCATGATTACTCTTGGAGATTAAAACACTCAATGCTTAGCTGAAACTTACAGATTTTTCCAACATGTTGAATACAGATATTCAGACACATATAGAATAATAGGAGATGTTGTCTGATGATGTGAAGCCCAGAGGGAGATTACGTCTAAGGGAGGCGGCAGTTACCCACTCACGTCATTAGAAGGCAGAGTTGAGTAGTTTTCATTTGTACGAAATTGGGGTAAATAATGTTGCTTTTAAGCTAATATATTACCTCTACCTGTGATCAATAAGCTGTGATATTCTATATAAATATAGGATATTAACCTTATTAGGCTTTGAATGTTTAATCAGAAGATTCTAGGGTTCTTTGCTTTTTCAGTGATCAAACACACTTCGTATCAATTCAGACAGTCAGGTTTATAAAAGGTAAGAAATGCATTTTCTAAACAAATTAAAACAAGATAAGTTAAATAAGACGACTGTGATGGATGGATATAAGTGGATGGGATGTGACGCATGGTGATTGAATGGTGTGTGTTATCAGAACCTTGTATCTAGAAGAAACTGAGTTCTGGGTGTGAAAAGAATTTGGTCTGCATTAACTAGGAAGTTGATTCTTATCAAAAGCACATCAGACGCCATTCATGCTGTGTCCACCTCACCCTCCGGAGGTCAGGAAGGCCAGATGACCTCTGGGCACCAAGGTTCAGTAGATTAACCGCAGCACCGATGCTCCAGTCCAGAGATGTCACCAGGCACAACACGTTGGAACTAGTTTGCGTCTAGAACAGCTGTTTCTGAATAGCTGAAGGAACAAGTTGTTGTGTCACTGCAGGCAGCTTTTAGCTTGTCGACAGCTTGTCAAGAGATGCGGTGGTTAGAGATTTCCCCCGGTGGCCAGTTCGGAGTTCTGCTCAAACTAACGGAATGCTGCATCTAACAGAATGCTGAATCACTCCACAAGTGATCCTGTTTTAATATTCTCTTATTATGATTTACTTGGCCAATTGGGACGTGCCATGTTAAGAGGTGTTAACAAACAAACCTCAGAACACCTTTCAGACCAAAGGTTCTCTGATTTGTGGGTAAGAACATCTCTATGTGCATGAAATTACTTTAACTTTATCTTATGAACATTGTGTCTGAGTGTAGATAATGATTCACTTGTTAAACCAAACATTACTGATCATAACATCAAAATGTTTCATTGTAATATTAAAATTCATTTCAACCTTATTAACTTAGGCACAGATTAATCAAAACATTTCATTTAACCATATTGTTCATTTCATTTCATGATTAATTAACTCATATGAGCTGAAAATGTTCACTTTTATTCAGAGGCATGAGGAATCCTGTAAAAGCAATAAGGGAAGCTTTAAGGCCTTGAAACGGGAACAGTTTGTTGACAATATGTTATCAGGTGTTCAGAGCTGCAGAGGTCTGGACTCCAGCTGATGGAATGGCAGGATCCGGCAGATTAAAGGCAACAAACGTAGACTCCATATGACCAGATACTGAAGAGGTCAAACAGTACATGAAAAACTGACCATTTCTGGACGCTAAACATTATAGCGGTAGAATCACGTGACCGATCAGTCATATGAATAAAACATGGACAGGCGGCTCTACAGAGCACAATAAAACTGAGAAAAGCTGCTTAATGTCCAAGAAGGAAGTGAGTCATGTTCAGGAGCATTGATGATTGAAACACTAGGTGTGGGTCATGACCAGAGGTGCCATGCGCCCAAAGGCAGGGCAGGATGGGCAATTGCTTGGCGCGTCCAAAGGGCCAACAAATTTTCAATCAACAAGCTGTCATTTGACAGCTGTTGGACATCTCTTAATTCTCGATGGGTCCTCCCCTTCCCTTATGTCACTGTGCGATGTTGACTTTTTTGGTGTTCCCCTCCTGCAAGAATCTACGAGATCGGGGCGAGTTTTGCCTTAACTTACCGGAGGTAACGACAGTCGATTGACACCACGTTACCAGCTTCAGAATCAGTTCACTAATGTTTTTCATTAATATTTCTCACCAACCTAAATTCTAATTTCTTCTATTAACTTGAAATTTTACCTTTTTATATCAGAACCAGAAGGTTTTATTGCCATGTGTGTGCGAGAATCACAACATTGGGAAATAGCTGCGGTACTCTGTGCAGGAAAAAATAAATGATAAGCAAATTTAGAATTCTCGTCTCGTCTTCCTCCGCTTATCCGGGTCCGGGTCGCGGGGGCAGCATCCCAACTAGGGAGCTCCAGGCCGTCCTCTCCCCGGCCTTGTCCACCAGCTCCTCCGGCAGGACCCCAAGGCGTTCCCGGACCAGATTGGAGATGTAACCTCTCCAACGTGTCCTGGGTCGACCCGGGGACCTTCTGCCGGCAGGACATGCCCGAAACACCTCCCCGGGGAGGCGTCCAGGAGGCATCCTGACCAGATGCCCAAACCACCTCAACTGGCTCCTTTCGATCCGGAGGAGCAGCGGTTCTACTCCGAGTCCCTCCCGAATGTCCGAGCTCCTCACCCTATCTCTAAGGCTGAGCCCGGCCACCCTACGGAGGAAACTCATTTCGGCCGCTTGTATCCGCGATCTCGTTCTTTCGGTCATTACCCAAAGCTCATGACCATAGGTGAGGATTGGGACGTAGATCGACCGGTAAATCGAGAGCCTGGCTTTCTGGCTCAGCTCCCTCTTCCCCACGACAGATCGGCTCAGCGTCCGCATCACTGCAGACGCCGAACCAATCCGCCTGTCGATCTCCCGATCCCTCCTACCCTCACTCGTGAACAAGACCCCGAGATACTTAAACTCCTCCACTTGAGGTAGGACCTCTCCCCCGACCCGGAGGTGGCAAGCCACCCTTTTCCGGTCGAGAACCATGGTCTCAGATTTGGAGGTGCTGATCCTCATCCCAGCCGCTTCACATTCGGCCGCGAACCTACCCAGCAAGAGCTGAAGGTCAGAGCTGGATGAAGCTAGGAGGACCACATCATCCGCAAAAAGCAGAGACGAGATTCTCCTGCCACCAAACTCGACACACTCCACACCACGGCTGCGTCTAGAAATTCTGTCCATAAAAGTGATGAACAGAACCGGTGACAAAGGGCAGCCCTGGCGGAGTCCAACCCTCACTGGGAACAGGTCCGACTTACTACCGGCTATGCGGACCAAACTCACGCTCCTCTGGTAAAGGGACTGAATGGCCCTTAACAGAAAGCCACCCACCCCATACTCCTGGAGCGTCCCCCACAGGGTGCCCCTGGGGACACGGTCATAAGCCTTCTCCAAATCCACAAAACACATGTGGATTGGTTGGGCAAACTCCCATGCCCCCTCCATCACCCTTGCAAGGGTATAGAGCTGGTCCACAGTTCCACGGCCAGGACGAAAACCACATTGCTCCTCCTCTATCTGAGATTCAACTATCGATCGGACCCTCCGCTCCAGTACCTTGGCGTAGACCTTTCCAGGGAGGCTGAGGAGTGTGATCCCCCTATAGTTGGAACACACCCTCAGGTCACCCTTCTTAAAGATGGGGACCACCACCCCGGTCTGCCACTCCCTAGGAACTGCCCCCGATGACCACGCAATGTTGTAGAGACGTGTCAACCATGACAGCCCTACAACATCCATAGCCTTGAGATACCCAGGACGAACCTCATCCGCCCCCGGGGCTCCGCCGCTGTGTAGTTGTTTGACTACCTCAGCAACTTCTGCCCCCGAGATCGGACAGTCCATCCCCAGGCCTCCCAGCTCTGGTTCCTCCTCGGAATGCGCATTGGTGGGATTGAGGAGCTCCTCAAAGTATTCCTTCCACCGTCCGACTATAGCCTCAGTTGACGTCAGCAGCTCCCCATCCCCACTGTAAACAGTGTGAGCGAGTTGCTGCCTTCCTCTCCTGAGGCGCCGGACAGTTTGCCAGAACCTCTTTGGAGCCGATCGATAGTCTTTCTCCATGGCCTCACCAAACTCCTCCCACGCCCGAGATTTTGCCTCGGCAACTGCCACTGCTGCACCCCGCTTGGCTATCCGGTACCTGTCTGCTGCCTCCGGAGACCCACAGACCAGCCACGCCCTGTAGGCCTCCTTCTTCAGCCTGACGGCTCCCCGAACCTCTGGTGTCCACCAGCGGGTACGGGGGTTGCCACCACGACTGGCACCGGCCACCTTACGGCCACAGCTAGCAACAGCCGCCTCGACAATCGCAGAGTGGAACAAGGCCCACTCGGACTCAATGTCCCCCACTGCTCTCGGGACGTGGTCAAAGCTCTGCCGGAGGTGGGAGTTGAAGACCGTCTTGACAGGTTCTTCTGCCAGGCGTTCCCAGCAGACCCTCACTATGCGTTTGGGTCTGCCAGGTCTACGCGGCATGTTCCCTTGCCATCTGATCCAACTCACCACCAGGTGGTGATCAGTTGACAGCTCCGCCCCTCTCTTCACTCGGGTGTCCAAAACATACGGCCGCAGGTCAGATGATACGACTACAAAATCTATCATCGACCTGTGACCTAGGCTGCCCTGGTACCAAGTGTACCGGTGGGCATCCTTATGTTCGAACATGGTGTTCGTTATGGCCAAACTGCGGCTTGCACAGAAGTCCAATAACAAAACACCGCTCGAGTTCAGATTAGGTGGGCCGTTCCTCCCAATCACACCCCTCCAGGTCAAGCTGTCATTGCCCACGTGAGCATTGAAGTCCCCCAGCAGGACAATGGAGTCCCCTGATGGAGCACTATCTAGCACTCGTCCCAGGGACTCCAAAAAGGGTGGGTACTCTGAACTGATATTTGGCCCATAAGCACAAACAACAGTCAGGACCCGTTCCCCGACCCGAAGGCGCAAGGAAGCTACCCTCTTGTCCCCCGGGGTAAACCCCAACACACAGGCAGAGAGTCTCGGAGCTAACAAAAAGCCAACCCCAGCCCTCCGCCTCTCACCCGGAGCAACTCCAGCAAAGTAGAGTGTCCAACCCCTCTCCAGGTCTCGGGTTCCAGAGCCAATGCAATGTGTCGAGGTGAGTCCGACTATATCTAGCCGGTACCGCTCAACCTCTGCCACAAGCTCCGGCTCCTTCCCCGCCAGCGAGGTGACGTTCCATGTCCCAAAAACTAGTTTTCTTGTCCGGGGATTGGACCGCCAAGGCTCCCGCCTTGGTCTGCCACCCGATTCGCATTGCACCGGACCCTTCATGTTCCTCCTGCGGGTGGTGGGTCCACAGTTGGACGAGCCCATGTATCCGGTTCGGGCTGGGCCCGGCCGGGCCCCATGGGCGAAAGCCCGGCCACCAGGCGCTCGCTCACGGGCCCCAACCCCAGGCCTGGCTCCAGGGTGGGACCCCGGTAACCCTCCGGGCCGGGTACTCCGACTCTTCATTTTAACCGCCATGAAAGATCCTTCGAACCGTTCTTTGTCTCACCCTTCACCTAAGACCAATTTGTCATGGGAGACCCTACCAGAAATAAAAACAGAGAAATGATAATATAGGGAGGCAATAATTAGAGAAGCAGCTACTTTATACAGGTCAGTGTGGGTACAGGTCAGAGCGGATCAGTTCAGGTGCAAACACAACATAGGGTCAGGTGACTGGAACCAAGCAGCTGGAGTGGGCGGGTCTATGACTGACGTTCATGAGTCTGACCGCAGAGGGGAAGAAACTGTTTTTGTGGCAAAAGGATCTGGTCCAGATGGATCCGAGCCTCCTGCCAGACTGGAGCGAGTCAAAGATACTGCGTCCAGCATGAGACAGGTCTGCTGTGACCAACTTGCACACCTCGATGTCTAGAGGTGTACAGGTCCTGTATGGAGGGGAGTTTACAGCCAATGACGTTTTCAGCAGAGCGAACAA